>NW_006438900.1:457906-486494 GCF_000325575.1 Pteropus alecto
AAGACAGTTAATATCTTTTTGCCTTCTTAGAAGAACATGTGGACTGCTACGCTCCAGAGATATATACTGAAAGTCCCACTTACTTTTCTCAAATATTAGATATGGACTTAGATGACCTTAAATTTCCAAGAAATTCTACATTGATTTAATAGGTAGATGCTCTGCTTCTACGTTCTGAAACTGCTGGACTCTCAAGAAGATACTGTTTACTTATTGCAACAATTGGTTTCAAGGGGGCATAAGGTCTCTAAAGACAAACTAATTTTGCCTACATAAGGTAAAATATCTTGTGCATTTAATATCAAAGGATGGACTGTTAATTAATCCTGAACAAATCAAAGGAATTTTAGCTTTCTCGCTTCCAAAAACAAAGAAACAAGAGGATTTTTAGGACTAACAGGTTATTGCAGAAATTGTGTACCAAATTTTTCACTTACTGCTCAACTTCTATATGCTCTGCTCACATTGGATCAACCTGACCTGATCGAATGGACTCCAGAAGGTGAAAAAGCTATAAGTACTTTAAAAACCAACTTAACACAAGCTCCAGCTCTTGTGTTTCAGGATACTCGGACAGAGTGGCGGGACACCGAGGCGATAAGCAGGAAGTAGTGTTTATTGGTGCCGGTACCGGCTCAGTGGATTCACATCCAAAGGCTGAGCCCTGATCACATTGGAGCTTTCCCTTTTATACACGTCTTATACTTCTTCATAGTTACAGACTTGCATGTTCTTTCTATATAAGGAAAGCGTATTTTGATTGGTTTGGGGGCTGTAAGGGGCAGTGAATAACTCTCAACCGTCCTAGGAAGTGGTTAGCTCAGGCCTCCTTGCTACCACACTTGGACACGTTACTTATGATTTGCCATTCTTTCTTTTTGTATCTGAGGATTAAAGAAATACTGTAGAAATGATCACCCCAAAATACCATGATCAACATCAAACTATAAGTTGAAATATATTTCAATGTATCATTTATTTGACCAAATTCATTTTAATAAATACTAGATCCCTTCACTCTTAGTGCCCAGTTTAATTCATTAAAACCATACATGTTTATTAAAGACATTTATAGCTGTCATATCCAAAAAAGAAGGCACAAAAGTTTCAATAAAACATGTGTCACAGTACAAGGGAACAGAAATTGGAAATTTACTGGTAAAAGTTTAGAGAAATGCTGTGGGAGATGCCAAGTAACTTTAACTGAAATTAGGCTCCATCTTCTCAGAGCAATTCCAAAGTCCAAATGGGAAAAAGCAATTGTAGAAAGAATTCTATTACAGCTCAGTGAGGACTCAGGAGTAATTTAGCAACACTGTATAACTGTTACACAGGTTACAAAAAAAAAAAAAAGCAAGCCTAAGAAAGTTAAGTAAAAGCTAAATTCAGTTTAAACTTACTTTGAAAATGTACCTTTCTGATTTTTCTTCTATATGTTTAGATTAGGTACATAAAATTCATTTTTCTTTTATATATTTCATATCAGATACATCGGCTCTTGATCAAAGCTGGAGGCATCCTGTTGGACTGCAGTCCTGAAAAGGCATCTCTATATGGTTAACCAAAGTAATGTGGTTCAAGCATTCAGTAAATACATATTTTTAGAACATCTACTTCATGTCATGTTCTATGAGGACAGAGCAGAGACAGAGGCAAACATTAACCCTGCTCTGTCTTGCAGCTTTCAAGTTACCTGCTTAGATATGAAGTTCATACAGGCCTGCCTAGGGATTCTTTTCTTCCAAGCAGTCAGATTTTCCAGATTGAAATAACATCCTTAGCAGTAGACAGCTGACAAATTTGTGGCTGCCCAGCATCTTTTGAGTACTCTTCCTATATCTGAAGATTTTCTCCAAGATACAATTCCTGCCTCCCTAAGACAGAGGCCAGAACTCAACTGCCCAGCCTTTCTCAAAATTAGAGCACAGGCAATGACCTAGGTGTTGCCAATTGGGACCCACCTAATTCTGATTCAGAAGAGAGCAAAATCAAGGATGCAAGCTTCCTGAAGAATCCATTTTCAAGGGAGGTGAGGGTGAAATAAACTGGCTTTCCACAGCAGTGTTAATGAAGCGTTTGGCATCAAGTGTCCAGTGGTATAAACTGTGGTGCTGTGTAACTGCTGCTGCCCCACTGTGTCTGGCTTTGTGGATTGTAGGCCTCTCTGACCACACCAGAGATATTGTGAGCTCCCTAAGATTCTCAATTGCTTATCTTTTAAAAACTAGTTAGCATGACTTTGATTCTTTGCAAAGAACTGACTAATACATATACTGAGCTACTGTTATGTGCCAGACTCTAAGTTGGCATATTTTTACATTACTTTATTTAAACTTCATAAACATAATTCAAAATACAAATTTTTATATATTTTGCAGATGAAAAAAGCTGAGATTCAAAAGGACACTTAATTCATTCTACAAATATTTATTCAAGGTCTATTGTGTACCAGCCACTGGGAAGAGAGTATTGAACAAAATAGCTCCTAGCAACTAAAAAAAGAATGGCATATTGTTTTAAATGTCCCCTTACCAAAATAAGAGGCATGGCACAACAGCTGTCTAGAGAGAAGGACCTCATGCCAGTCAGGCCGCACTTTAAATATAGAAACCCCCTAAAAATAGCCACTCATTTGTAGACTGAACAGGTGATTGGTCCAAAAAGAAGGGAGGAGGACCTCGGACTCAGTGAAGGAGAGTGAAAGGACAGGCTGTTGTCCTAGCTTCTCTCGCTGCAATGGCTCTGCCTCTGAGGTCCTTCAGTAGGGGTTTGGCGAGTGCTGCCAAGGGAGACCACGGAGGGGCAGGAGGTGAGTGGGCCCGGCTCCTAACCTTGTGGCTTCTTGACTTTGCCCACCTGTACCCTTCCTGCCTCTAAGGCCTTCCAGGATCCTGGCGACACGCCCCATTGACTAACTCCCCCTTCCCCAGTCCTTCTGAGGCCCTCCCAGCTTCTCTCATGCTTGCCTTTCTCTGTTGCAGCCGGCACCTGGCGCTTTCTGACCTTCGTGTTGGCTCTCCCGAGCGTGGCCCTCTGCACCCTCAACTCCTGGCTCCACGCCAAGCACCAGGAGCGACCCAGATTCATCCCCTACCACCACCTCCGTATCCGCACGAAGGTACAGCGGCCGGGGGCCTTGGCACCCGGGCAGGAGCGGGCGGTGGTACAAGGAACCCGCAGGCTGACAACTTGCTCTACTTTCCTCTCTCCACAGCCCTACTCTTGGGGGGACGGCAACCACACTCTTTTCCACAATCCTCACGTCAACCCTCTGCCCACCGGCTATGAACGGCCCTGAGTCCCGGGCAGTTGCCCTAGGCTCAATAAAGGTGTGGAAGCTGTGAGAACCCCAGTTCCGTGCGGTCCGCGGGGCTCCCCCTGGCGCATGCACCCAGTGCTGTCCGCGTCTGCTCTCTACCCAAGGCCGGATTTGGGAGGTACTGGGGAAACATCCTTGGTGAATAGGTAGAACTCCGCTCCTTCTCATTTATCTATTAATAATTAGGGCTCTAGGACTTGAAACAGCTTTCGCAATGAATCTGTGCATTCTGGCTATCTGGGAACAACTCTGGTTCCAAACATAGGGTTTACAGCCCTTTGCGTGAGGCTTCATGACCTAATTCTGAATGCGGAATAATTTTCTATGACCACCTTTAACGGGTCTTCTGTATTAGTTTGGGAAACCAGATGTTCCTTTCTGGAAGCCTGGCTCTCCTTGCTTCTGGGGACCCTGTTCAAGGGGACATTGAGGCAAACCAGCTCTGGACATTTCATTCACCTTCTAAGACAAACTGCTTGCTTGCCATTACCACAGACCCTGAAGCCTATGCTGAAACCAATGACCAACATACACACACAGAAAACTTCTTTTGGCGTCCTCCCCTGACACCTCAGAGCACTGCTAAAAAAAGATGATTGCAGGCCCCAGTCACCTGAGAAAGTGAGAGCGTTCTCTATACCCACAAGCAGTTTCACCTAACCCTTCCTAGAACAACATTTGGGTCCCTGGATTAGAGCTTTTTAATACAAGGAAAATGTTTTATAAACATCCTCGTTTAATGTGAAAATTCTCATACATATGAAAATTCATTCTGGCATCATGCCTGTTTCCATAAAAAGTGGGTGATCACTGAAGAAGTTCGGCAGATATAGAAACAAAAATTTTTCAAGGCCTTGGGAAGGTGGTGTAGCACCTGGCAAGTTGCTCAGGCCAGTCCAGATCTATATAGAAGTTATTCCCACAGAAGTAGATTTGTAAACTAAAGCAAGACCAGCCTGTGGGGAGTAGAAACAAACAAGGAAGTGGATTATTAGGACAAAGGCAAAATTTAGGGCCTCACAGCTGAAATTTTCCCCACTGAATGTGACAGTGTCTTCAGGCTTGTCATCTAGCATTTCTTTGTACTGACGTTTGAAGAAGCCAAGCTATGAGGGGAAGTAAATCAGAAAAGTTGGGTAAGAGGGTAGGGAAGAATGTTGAGAGTATGGAAGAAGCTGAGAGAAGAAGGAAACTATGCTGACTTATATTTGTGTGCCAGAACACTTATGTGAACAATAGCTATCATGTATTAGTATTTACTGTGTTCCAAGAACAGAGGTTATACACATAATCTATAGCAGAAAAACATAGATTCTGTGGTTAGGTAGGCCTGCACACACATCCTGGCCTCATTTCTGTCTTGCTTCAGCCACTCTGTGATGTAGATACTATTATTATTTCAAAAACTAGGAACAGGCTCAGAGAGGTTGAACAGTTGGCCTGACATTAAACAATAAGACAGAGCCAAAATGTGCGCCCAGACCTACCTGACTCCATTGTCTGAGTTCTTCCTGCTATACTATCCTTTCTGTGCAAGCTTGGGTTGGATGCTGGTGGTGTCAAGTGTGAGATAAAAACAATCACCTTGTACAGTGTGGCTGTGATGAGGACCAGCAGCAGCAGTCCTCCCACCGAGCTGCCCACAATGAGAATAGGATCATAGACCTCATCATCTCCATCTGATTGGGAGATCAGAAGATGCAAGGTCTCTTGCCATCCCAGACTCTTCCCAGCTTCCCCAACCTTTAACTTCTCCTCCTTTGCCAGGCCATGCTCCAAGGTACTCATGGGTTTAGGGACAACTGTCCTGCCCAGGGACCTTCATCCTCTCCTTCTCCAGGCTTGTGAGCCCCCCACCCAGTATCACAGATTTAGCATCAGAAGCTCTCTGACCAGCCTGGGCACTGCCTACCACACAGTCACTACCTGGGCTCTCGAAAATGCCTCCTGTCCTGGAAGCTGAGGGTACACCGATTGAACATGATTTCAGCCACACTCACAACCAATACCTTCTTCTGCAATGTCTGCAAAAGAGAGCAGGAGAGCTGGGAACCAGCTCTGGGGAAGGCTCAGAGTCAGAGAAATGTCCTAGCATGAGGATGGGCACAGATTTATTAGGTACCACCTGAGTCTGGGAGAGGGACTCTGCAGTTAGGCCTACACACCTGGCCGATCCAGCCAAAGCTGAGGTTGCCCTTCAAAATGAAGTCAAGTTCCTCCTGGGTGCCAAAAGAGGGTATGTCACAGCAGAACCTCAGGCAGTCAGCAATGGAACAGTCCTAGGGACAAGAGAGGAATGAAGTTAAGGAAGATCTTAAGGAGGAACCAAAAGAGAAAATGGTATGTCAGATTTGGGGTGAGGAATAGGTTAACACTTCCTATATATATATTCTAGGTCATATATATAGCTCTGCAACCTAGCAGTGCATTTTCCTGTGTTCCTGAGTGAGCAACTAGTTCTACAGTGCGAGTCCAGGGCCTTTCTCATCAGCACAAGACTCCTTGGAATCTGGGTCTAGAAGTTAGAATGCTGGAGAGGTTCCATCTCTGACACACAGGAGAGACTCTAGTGAGAAAGATAAAGAATCACAGAATGATCAAAATTTCACTTGTAAGTGGGTGTGAGGCATTGTGGAATCAGACCCTGGAGAGTGAGGAAAGGCAAGCAAGCATCTATGAAGGGGCCACCATAGCCACATCTCACACAGCCACACAATTAATACATGGCCAGATCTTGCTGACTCAGGTTATTCACCTTCAGAAAATCAAAGCAGCATAACTGTGGTCCCTAGAGTATTCCCAAATCCCACTTCTTTCCTGGCTCTAGCCCTTGGTTCTTTCCCATCTTTCTCCACCAACCTCCAATGTTAGCAGCACCATGGGTGCTGAATGAATATTCAGACATGAATATTCCCTGGCCTCTCCCAGGATATCGATGCTCGGCTTCTTTCCTGCTCTTCTCATCAGAAGTTGAAAAGTTGAAGTGCTTGGTGGATTCTTCCTGTCTGGAGAGAGAGGGCTTGTTGGTGAAAAACAGCCCTGGGACCGTCCTCAGCCTGCTGCCAAGGGCTCTTTTGGGGCCAAGATGACCCAGGGAAATGATGATGGTCCCCACAAGCCTCTGCAGCCTCAGCTTCAGCTCCTCTTCCCCCATGTCCTTTGTCTTGGTCACCCAGAACTGCTAGCTCATCCCTTGATATCCCAGCTCTTTCATATCCCCATGATTTTGTTTAAACTTTTTCTTCTGCTTTGAATGTCCTTACTCACTCCCTTCTGGAAACTTTCACTTAAAGGCCAAACTTAAACATCACCTCCCATAACATTTAAACATTTCCCATGGGGAAAAGGTGTTCATATGCTTTCTCTAGTTTTGCTTTCTCTAGAATAAACACGGTTGGCCTCAGGTGAAGTTTGCACAGGCTGCTGCAAGAACAAATAAGCCTAAGGAGTCTTGAGGGAATGATGGATGGATCATTCAAGAAAAAATAGAATGTGAGCCCCTTCATGATGGGAATGAAAAAATAAATGTGGCCATCCTGGGGCCGTTAAGTAAATGTGGTGGGAGATGGCACATGAACACAAGCCCATGAAGTGGACATAAATGTTTCTGGCTGCAGGTGACTTTCCATCCATTCATCTATTCATGGCCTCCTTCAAGAAACATTTACCCTGTACCAGACAGTGTGCTTGTCTCTGGTGATTCAGCAGTTAAAAATTCATAATCTCTGCCTTCCCATACCCCACAGTATCCCCACAGATGTGGCTGTGAACTTGATGATTAAGAGCATGGACTCTGGAGCCAGATGATCTGGGTTCACATCTCAGGTCCACCACTTTCGACCTGAGCGATTTAAGGCAAGCTACTTAATGTCTCTGGGCCCTGTAGTTTCTTCCTCTTTAGAATGGGAATGCTAATAATAGTGCCTACCTATAAGGAGGTTTGTAGCCATGCCATAAATGTTAGAATTTATTTTTTCCTTTAGTATGTTAGTCTTCCTCTCTGTTCCCCACCCAAACCCTTTCTCTCTCTGCTTCAGTTTTCTCACCTTAAAATCTTCCAGTTCCAAATCTATTTTCATATTTGAGTAGATCACTCAGCTTTCTCAATCTTTAGAGAGGTATATAGTATGGCTATGGGCACAAGTTCTGGAGTCAGACCATCTGAGTTTGATTCCTGGTTCTGCTACTTACCAGCTGAATGACAGAGCAAGTTATTTAACCTCTTGATTTTTTTGTTGGTAAAAAGGGGGATAACAATAACTATATCATGGAGTTATTAGAAGTATTAAATGAACATAAACACATGTAAAGTACTTAAATGAACATAAATTATTAAATGAACATAAACACATGTAAAGCACATCATGAGTGTATATGACTGTAAGCTCTTACTATAAGTTTCAGTATTTTCCCACGGATAGAAGGGGAAATGCACACATGGAGTTTGGAAGGGCAATGACACTGCTTGATGCCCATCTCTAGTTCCCCTAAAAATATGTACAGCAGCAGCAGCAGCAGAGAGTGTCCCATGGCAATCTTATAAGTTTCTAACCAATTCTCTAAATCCCTGGAGTTAAGCCAGGTGTGTGGGGCTCCTTGCCCTGCTTCCAGCTTGGCCTGCCCCTGCTCCTCCACCCAGTTTCAGAACCCAGAGCAGCATCCCTACACTTGCCTTTCTTGTGGCCTGCATTGTCCTTGGGCTCTTAGAGACCTTCCCAACAGTTTATCAAGTCTACTCTCCTCTCAATTTTGAAAAAACCTGACCTTTCTCTTCCTCTGTGTGGTAAAAGACCATATCCTGTTGGTCACAAGTTCCCCAATTCAGAGTGCTCAAAAAAGCCTCAATCTAAATCTAGTAGCTTAGCTTCAGCACATTTGTGTTTATCACAAGAGATAGGACTGGCTTCATGCTAAAAGAAGCCTACATCATGAAGAGAAAGGAGGGAGTGAACAGCAATGGCAAAGTGTGTTTGTCCCACAAGCAGACCAGTTTGTCAGAGAAGAAGCAAGAATTATGGTACAGGCATACCTTGGAGATATTGTGGGTTCAGTTCCAAGCAAATATCACAATAAAGTGATTTGCACAAATTTTTTGGTTTCTCAGCACACATCAAAGTTATGTTTACACTATACTATAGTCCACGGGTCCCTAACCCCTGGACTGTGGACTGGTACCAGTCCCTGGACTGTTTGGAACTGGGCTGCACTGCAGGAAGTGCCAACAAGCAAAGTTTTATCTGTATTTGCAACCACTCCCCAGCACTAGCATCACCACTTTGGCTCCACCTCAGATCATCAGGCATTAGATTCTGATAGGAGCACTGGTACCTGGTGCCAAAAGGTTGGGGACCGCTGCTGTAGTCTAGTAAGTGTGCAATAGCACTGTGTCTAAAAGAATAAACATATCTTAGTTTAAAAATACTTTTTTGCTAAAAAATGCTAATCATCATCTGTACCTGTTGAAAAAAAAATGGCACTGATAGACTTACTTGACACAAGATTGCCACAAACCTTAAATATATAAAAAACACAGTAGCTGTGAAATGCAATAAAGCCAAGTGCAACAAAACAAGATATATCTGTTTATGGTATAAACATATGGCTAGTCACAGATATTCCCATGTGAGGAATCAGAGGGAATCCTCAAAAGAGCAGACTGGGCTACAGAAGTACCAGGTTTGGAAGACAGTCAGAGGTCCAAGGGAAGGGCCAGGGATTAATTACCTGCTGCTTACTGTGTAGATGGCATAATTCACTAGGAACTCCAACTGTAATGTAGTTTTGCTTGTTGTAGGCTTATTATTCTCACTGGAGAGAGAGGAGGAGCCCTAGTTGGGAGAAAACCAGGAGAGGAGTCTCTAGCTTGGATAGGAGACAGGAAGGTGAGGGACACATCATACCTGGCCTGGGCTCACCTGCTTGCATTGGCCCTCAGGAGCAACTTGTCTCCCAGGATGGCCTTGTAGGAGGCATCAAATGTGACTATGAAGGTACCCTGAGAGAAGAAGAAAGGAAAAAGGGCATAGGGAAGGCAATGGGGGATTGAGGGAAGGAAATAAGTCAGGACAAAGGAAAAGAGTGAAGAAAATTTGGGAGGAAGCAATGACCTTAGTGCCCTCTCAGAAAAGGGTGGTTGATGCTACAGCTGATGCTCCTCAGGCCTTCTTCATTCCCAGTGGGCACAGCCTCACATGCCAGGTGCAGTGGACACTGATGAGGTTGCTTCCAGAGGAGGAAAACGAATTCAAAACAGTTACCCACATGCATACATGGGCTTAATATATAATAGTGGTAGCATTATAGAGCAGTAGAGGCAAGGACTGACTTTTCAATAAATGGTCCTGGGAAAATTGGCCTATACAAAAAAAAAAAAAAAGAAAAACAACAACAGCAACAAAACATTGGATCCCTATCTCTCTTCATCAATTAAAATAAATTACAATTGGATAAAGACTTAAATGTCAAAAGTCAAAATTATAAATCTTTTAGAAGATAATATAGTGGAAAATTTTTTCATTACCTTGGAGTAAGGAAATATTTATTAAACAAGATTCACAAACAAAAACACTAAAAGATTGATTAACATCAACTACGATCAAATCAAGACATTTTATTTATTGAAAGATGCAGTAAAGAGACCAAAAAGACAAGCAACAGGATTGGAAAAGATATTTGAGCAAATATAATTGGAAAAGGACTAATAACCAGAATATGTAAAGAACTCTTACAACTCAATAAGAACAAGATGGACAACTCGATAGAAGAATAAGAAAAAGACTTGGACAGGAACTTCCTAAAAGAAGAACTCCAAATGACCAGGAAATATGTGAAAAGTTGCCCAACTTCATTAGAGAAATTCAAATTAAAACTGCAAGGAAATATTATTACTCACCCACCAGATTGAAGAAAATTAAAAAGTCAGATAGGGGTGGCCCTATAGTGTAGTGGTTAGTACGTCTGCTTTACACACAGAAGGTCCTGAGTTCACACCCCAGGTGGAGCCACAGACCATACCCCAGGTGTGCCAGGCCCCCCAAGTGCGCTGAAGGTACTAGGCCCCAGGTGCACCAGGCCCCAGGTGTGTGCCGCGAGTGGGAGGAGACGCCCACCTTCAGAGATCCAGTTCTTAAGGGGAGACAGCAACATCCCTAGGTCAAGGGTGGAAGTGGGGGAGCAGGGAAGAGTGAATTAAAGCGGGGAGGAGTCAGATAATGCCAAGTAAAAGCCACAAGAATTATCATACACTGCTGATGCAAGTGTAAGTAGGTGTAAGTAGGTGAAAATGATTTGGCTTTACTTACGAAAATTGAAGATACGCATACCTAATGATTCAGCAATTCCACATGTGGTAGATACCTTCCAAATATTAATGTATAGGTGCATCAGAATATATGTCCAAGAATTATCATGGCCAAGATCGGGAAACAACTCAAATGGCCATCAATTGTAGAATAGGTAAAAAAATTGTGGTACAGTCATACAAGGGGCTTCTACATAGCAACAAAAATGTCCTATAACCACGAAAAACAACATGAATGAATCTCACAAACTTAATATTGAAGAAAAAAACACACACAAAAAGCATGCAACATGTTTCTATTTATATAAAGTTCAAATATTGGCAAAACTGAACAGTATTAGGGATGTACTTGTGGGTGGTAAAATTATAAAGAAATACAAGGAGTCGCTTATCACAAAGTCAGACTAGTGATTACCTCTGGGGAGAGAGTGGGGTTGTAATGAGGAAAGGCACGTAGTGAAAGGGCTTCTGCGAGTGCTAGCAGGATTTTATTTCTTGACCTCCATGCTAATTGCATAGATATTTACTTAATATTATTCATTAAACTACACACATGCTTTATAACTTTTCTGTGTGTGTCTATTTTACATTTCACCATAGAAGAATTAAAAGGAACATACTATACCCTAGGGAAAGGGAGAGTTCCTGGCCAATTAGAGCCCAAGGGAGCTATTTACCTGAATTCTTAACACTCGTGTCAATAGGACAGCCCTGCTGGGTCATAGAAGTTGATCACAGTTCTATAGGAATCCTCGCCCTCATTCCACAAAGTCACTATCACATTGACTCCAGAGAGCTCCTCACTACCAGAGACTGTAAGCTGAAGGAGAAAAGACAGCACTGAAAGAGACACTCCATTGGAAATAGATTGGAATTAGATCAGAGGCAGAGGCAGAACTGTGGGAATTCATGAGCTACGGGCTGATAACATTCCAACCAAATCATTTCTTTGTTAGGACAGCCGAAGTCAAACACAAGCACGTCTCATCCTATGAGTGTGAAAGACTCAAAAGCTTGAGTGTCTGGATATGAAAGGAGATAGCACTCACATTTAAGTCCTCTTCAAAGAGGAGATCTTGCCCACAGTTCTTAAAGGGGAGCTGCAGCAAAACAACATATTCTCTTCCCATCGATGTCTTAATCCTTCTCCAATCCCCTCATTAGGAGCACTCATCAACACTGAGTATTACTGAACACACACCCTGCACTCAGGTCTGTGCTAGATGCTGGTAAGGAGTGGGGTGGTGGGAGAGGGGCAGTTAGAATATAAAAGAAAGCTAAGACAAGATCCTTGGCTTCAAGGAACATAAAGTTTAGTTGAGGAGTCACATCCAACTCACACTGGAACAACTATTCAACAAACATTATTAAGTATCAATAAGGGGACAGTTTCTGAGTTGGGTAGGGGGTTAGGAAAGGTAGAAACTACAGGCAAATTAGACATGGTTCTTGCATTCAAAGAACCTACAATTCCAAGAAAGTCACAGAGGTACATACAGATAGCTATGATTCCAATTATGTGATATTTGGCATTGTATCACCATGATGTAATAGGAGGCCAGAGAAGAAGTGACAGATGCTGAATGTGGTTTTCAAAATAAAGGAAGATAAGACTGGAGCTTTGAGGACTAGAAAAGGTCTTTGTGTTGGAGAGAAGGAAATGTTTTCCAAATAAGAGATACAACATGGACAAAGGCACAGGGAGAAATTAGATAAGTTAGGAAGAATCTGCAGAATGAAAACCAACTTTATGTTGGAACAAAGTAGATAACCAGCTGGGATATGTGTAGGGTACAATCTAGGCAGGGTCTTGGTAACTGGGTGGTGGCATTTTGGACTTGATGTGGTTGTAGGCATTTGGGAGCCACTTAGTTTCTTAAGCACATGGAAACATGGTGAAAATCAGCACATCCCTGGGACTTCATCAGAAGACTCACAGAAGCAGTGAAGAGGTCCTGTGAACCCATAGCCAGCACAGGGCAAAAGTTCTGGGATGAGGGGAGAAGTTGAGGTGCAGAATGATGGGGTTCACCACATCCTCTGTACAGTCCTGAGGAAGAATGGCTTTTCAAGAACCCACTCTTCTTACTTTTCACTACTGGGGCTTCTCTTCCATTAG
Source organism: Pteropus alecto (assembly GCF_000325575.1). NCBI lineage: Eukaryota > Metazoa > Chordata > Mammalia > Chiroptera > Pteropodidae > Pteropus > Pteropus alecto. The sequence goes on from NW_006438900.1 coordinate 470,645, forward strand.
ATCCATTCCCCATTGTCACATAGTGCCCCAGCCAAACTGTAGAGCCAGGTTCTCCAGCAATAATCTTCCTCTCTCCAGCCCCAGTCTATCTACCCATCCAACCTCACACAGCAAGGAGCAGGGGTTTCAGAGGCTAGCTAGCTTTGCTTGGGCTCTTCCTCCCTCTCTCTCTCCCTTTCCCAGAACCCAAAGTCCTTACTGGTAAAAGCAGTTTCATGATTTCACAGTGATTCCTCAGCCCCAGGGTTTTTCTTTGAGTCAAAGTCCAGTTCTTGGCCTTATCAAAAATGGCACGGGAAATCAGACAGCCTGCATCCAATGTCATATTGTACCTGACAGAGCTTTGGACATCACCTAAAGCAGAAGTAGGATGGAAGACAGGAAGTCAAAGAGAATCTCAAATATTCTGTTTTTATTTGTTCATGCTGAGCAATTTCTATTGGCCATGAACTGTACCAGGTGCTGAGGATACACGTGGAGAAGACAGATAAATATGGTCCCTGCCCTCATGAAACTCAGTCTAGGAAAGGAGACAAGCACATAGGACATATGTCACAGCATGATCAGTGCAAGAGTGGGTTCTCAGTGGTAACTCAGACCCTCAGAGATGCTTTTCTGGATAGACCTTGTCTTAGCTCTGACCTGAGGGATGAGCAGAAGTAGGGTGAAGATTGGGGAAGAGAACACCCCAGACTGTGGGAATAGTGGCTAAAACCAGAAGGGAGAGGAAGGCTGGCACATTTACAAAAAATGTATGGAGTGAGGGGGAATGGGATGAGGCGAGGCTGGAGTGGCAGAGAGGGGCCACATCATCAAGAGCTTTGTGGGGAAGGATTTTGATCTTTATATATGCAAGAAGGAGGGAGTAGAAAGGTATTAAGCAGGGGAGCAAGAAGGCCAGATTTGCATTTTAGAGCTAATCAACTCTAGCTGCTCTTTGAAGAATGAAGGGAGGGTGCAAGAACAGGATGTGGGAACAGGTCCACGTGTAAATAGGAAGGAAAAGGGTGGCCTTAAGAAAGGCAGTGGCTGGGGAAGGTGGAGAGAAGTGGGCAGACTCCAGATTTATCCTGGAGACAAACCTACAGTCCTGGGTGTGGTAAGGGGGAAAAGAAGGACCCAGGTTTCTGACACTGGTATCTGGGTAGGTGTGAAAGTGAGATTTGGATTCCTGGGCCCATTCAGTTCTGAGGACAGGGCTGAGGACCTCTGAGGGGTGATGAACTGGGTCCACTGGAGAAAATTCACCTAGCTGCAAGTAAGCTTTTGCAGATAGTGAGACAGACTGTGACATTCCCAGCTTCCACGAGAGTGAACAGCTCTTCCTGGCACTGGTACACAGCCTTCACCACCTCTGAAGGCATGAATCTGATGGCCACCCCCACGTTCAGCCCTGGCAGGCACCTGAGGGTATACATGGGAGCTGAGGAGAGGACTCTGGCCTCTAGGAAGAGAACAAGGGAGAGTCACCTCGGTGAATCAGATGCATATGAAGCAGAGTTGGGATGTGGGAAGTTGTCACCTGAGCAGCAGCACATGACCCTGGGCCCTCTCAATCAGGTCTGCAAGTCCATCCTGGGTGACATTCTGACCTAGGCTCAGAGATTGCCCCAAATTCTGGAGCCTGGGGGAGAACTGGCAGCCTGCCATCCTCTGGCCAGAGATGGAAAGAAGTAGAAGTCAAGGGCAGGTAATGAAAAGTTTTGAGAAGAAAGATTGGAGAAGAAGAGGGCAGCAAAAGTGGATCTGAATGGAGAAATCAAAAAGGAGAGATGAGGGGATAGGAATGGAAAGCAAGCAGAGCAAGAATCTCAGGGACTCCAAACAAAGAGAAAAAAGTTCTTTTGGGCCCACTCATCATGATGGTGCAGATTGACAACAAAATAAAAGCATAATGATAAAAACATAATAGATTCATTTATTTATCATTCGTATGTTCCTTCATAAATATTTGATGAATGGTACTCCCATTGAGTTATCTTTACAAAAAGACTAGGAGGTTGTTAATCATTTAAAGTTTTATAGAAGGAAACTAAGGCTCACAGAGGCTAACTCAGTCACTTGCCTAAAACAATACAGCTGACTTGGCTGGCCAGGTCCTTGATCTGGGGCCTGCAATCTCTTAACCATTAAGCTGCGCAGAACAGTTTAAAGTCTATTTGAAACCGAAGGAGTAAAAAAGATAATTGTGCTTAGCTGGGCCTGGTGAAATTCAGGGAAATAAACTACTGAAAGAAGGAGAGGTAATGGCTCCTGCTAAAGCCATTGACAAGAGGTGGCATCAGGTGAATCTAAGAAATGGAAAGGAGTTTGAACTAGAAGAGGCCGAAGACAAGGTTCCTCACCTTGCTGTGAAAGGGCTGATGCCCAGTCCTGAGGTTTAATGAAATAGGTAGACAGCACTCTGGTTCTCCTGCTCTCCAAGGGCCCCAGTGGCCATGTCCATCAGCTTGTCCCTATTCACGTTCCCCAGCACTGTCAGGGCTTCCCCAAAGCGGCCCCAGGGGTGGCCTTGCTCCCCACAGAGAATGAACTCACACTGCCACCTAGCCCTCTGCAGAACAAAACCAGTGCCAGTCCCCAACCCAGGCAACTCCTCCACCCCACACCCAGGCCCCACCCATCCCAGGTTCCATCAGCCACTCACCCCCCGGGGAAAGGGGCACACAGACACCTGCCCCCCAACCTCCGGGTTGGTTCATAGTATGAGGAGTCCCAGTGAGGACCAGGTCGGAGCTGCCATCTCTGTCCACGTCCACAGAGCAGAGGGAGGCCCCAAAGTAGGAGCCGATCTGGACAGCAGAGGCTGAAGTCACCCCGCCTGCCCCTGCTAGAGGCACCCCTTCTGGGTAAGGTACTGCCTCTCCCCAGGGACCAGTACCTCCCTACCACAAGCCCCAAACCCCTTCATCTCTTTCCTCTCTGTCCCTGAAGACTGCCACCCTCATGTTCCACTCTGACTTCCTCCACACCCAACCTGGGTCCCTGTGACTTCAGCCTTCGGCCTCCATTGCCCAGACACCTGGGCGAAGAGGACAACTTTCCTGGTGTGCTGATGGTGGGGGGTCCCCAGGACCAGGCTCTGCACCCGCTTCCAAAGGGCCAGCTCTGTGGAGTAACCTGAAGAGACCAGGCCTCAGCACAGAGGCCCTGGGCTCCTGCTCCTCCCAGGCATCTCATCTCCCGCCTGTCACAACCAAAGCCTTTTCTCACCCAAGTAAGAATCCCTCATGTGCACATGCTCTTATATTTGGGGGGGTACAGAAAGGCATATCCAGGCCAGCTGAAGCTCCCCAAAAGCCCCGGAACTGGTCCATCCTGGGAAGAAAGGATTCTGGGGCTGAGTAGAAGGGAGCGAGAAGAGACAGCAATTCCAAAGCAATCCCTGCCGCTGACTCCACTCATTATTTGGAATTCTCTTTCTTCTTCCCTAGCCCCCACCAGCAGCCTCTGTGCCCCTGATTCCTAATGCCTCTCGGTCCATCCCCACTGCCCCTGCCATGATTAATTCCATTGCTTCTCACCCACTGCCCTCTCTGCCTCCTAGCTTGCTCTCCTCTGCTCTATCTTCTACTGCCCCAGAGTTAGGGTCCTCTAACCTAAATGTACAACCACCACCCTACTGACAAACCAGTCTGGCTCCCTGTCACAAGCCCCTTAGGATCCATCTCAATCAAACCTGTGGAGTTACCCTCTGTTTCAAAACACATCAAGCCTTCGACCTGGACACCTCTCTCTCTTTCTAAGACTCGACTTCCCTCTCTGGAAGAGTCAACCTCAAAGTCACCTCCTCTGTGAGGGTTTCTCAATTCCCTCAGGGAGTGATAGGCATTTATTGCTCTACATACACTGTTTACTGCCTTTTAAATATTTTGATTGTGGATAATTTAGAACATATACAAAAGCAGAAGGAAATGTATAATGAACCTATAAGTACCTATGACCTAGATTCAGTGATACATTCATGAGAAACCTTATTTCATTTCTACATCCCCCTCATTCAATCCCCCAAATAACTTTGAAGCAAATCCCTGTGGGTATTTTGAATACACTTTTGGACAAGGCATGCTATCTTGTCATGTCTTTGGTCTGTATGGTCTGTCCCTTCCCATTCTACGTCTGTCTCCTTCCATGCTGTCCTTAGTTCATTCTATTTTAGTTACATTGGCCCTTCTATCTCTCCAATGCAGTGAACTTGTTCCTGCCTCAGGAACTTTGTACTTGCTTTTTCCTCTATCTGGAGCAATCTCTCCCCAGATTATTCCAGTGCTGGCCCTTTCTCATCATTCAGCCTCAGTTATTACTCCTCGGGCCTCCTCTAATCACCTCTTTCTCTATCCCAACACTTAGCACAATTGAAAGTCCTTCATTTATTGTTTGTCATCTCCTCCCACTAGATAAATGCTCCATGAGAGCAGGAACCTTGACTATCCTGTGCTCTGCTGTGCTCCCAGCACCTACTTATACTGCCTGAATGTCTCTCCCCTACTAAATGGTGAGCTTAAAGAAAGAGTCTGCTTTCTTATTTACTTCTGGGTCTTAGCTACAGTCAAGGGCTGGCCCGGGGTTAGTGTCTGAAACCTGTTTATCAAGCACCTGCTCTACCTACCACTGTGAGTACTGAACCGAAGCCTTCTTGTGACATCTCTTACTGGAAAGAGCTACTTCTTTTCAACTGGGTTCCTGTAAGGAAATAGGTTGCTTAGGCTCCCAGAGGCCATGAGACTACAAGAACCTGAGGAAGGAGAATGTGGTCTGAGGCTTGGGTTCTGGGGAACAATTTGTGGTGAGCTGAAAGTAGGAATAAATCTTCCAGGTTTGGGGGACAATTGGATCAAGATCTCTTCAATTCTAAGACCTAAGCTTGTTCCCCATAACTTTTGACTGCAAAGATCTTTTCCTGCAGCTGCTTCTGGATACTGCCATGTGCTGCAAAGTTGTCCACCTTGAATGTGTGGTTCTGCGAGGGCATTGAGCCAATGGTGTTTAGCTCCTGCCTGGTAGTGGGTTCCTGGAAAGCATCTCCTACCTATAGCAGAGAGGCAGCTGAGGAGGAGGAGCCCACCAGACTTCCTGCCTGGGTGAGGTGCAGGCCTAATCTGGGGGAGCCACGAAGAAGAGGACATACCCTAATGGCATATCGGATGATGCCAACTATCTCAGCCAGGGAGATGATATCACTGTATTTCAGGGAGTCTTTGTATTTTTGTCCATCTGTGATGACAATGAGGATCTTCTTGGCACTTTTTCAGGCCCCATTCTTACTATGAAATAGTTCTTTCCTGTCAGAGAAAAAAAGGAAATGACTCTAGTGAGATGGGATTGATTCTGGAAAGAAATCATTTGTAGTGCTAGAAGCTCATCTGGAGAAACTAGGGAGTCCTGGTACCCTCTGACTCTGTAAGGCATGTTGAGAAATCAGTTCACACCGATGTTCATAGCAGCATTATTCATGGTGGCCAGGACATGGAAACAACTGAAGTGTCCTATGATAGATTATTGGATAAAGAAGCTGTGGTACATATATACTATGGAATATCACTCAGTCATAAGAAGAGATGAAATACTGCCATTTGCAACAACATGGATGGACCTTGAGATATTCATGCTAAGCAAAATAAGCCAGACAGAAAAAGTTGAAAGTCACATGATATCACTTATATGTGGGATATAAACCTAAAAGCAACAAATGAACAGGACAGAGACTCATGGACATGGACAATAGACTAGTGGTTATCAGAGGGTAGGGGAGAGTGGGAGAGAGGAGGTAGATGGGGTAAAAGGGGTCAAACATGTGGTGATAGAAAGAAATCTAACTATGGGAGATGAATACACATTGTAAATATTTTTATATGCCTTACTGTTAAAATGTACAGCTGAAACTGGATTTCGTTAACCGATATCACCATAAAAAATAAATTAATTAATTTAAAAAAATCAATTCAGCCCTTTTTGAAAGTCATACTAATAATAATTAGTAAGACCAATAATATACTCATATTCCTTGTTCCTAAAATTACAACTACTAAGGAACCCCATTCCTAGGAGGCAATATGGTTTGGAGTGGGAGCTCTGGAGTCAGATACATTGTGGGCAAATTACTTTACTTCTCTGAGCCTCTACTGCTCTCCATGCAGGATAAGAATAACAATTGTACCACAGCTGCTCTCCAAAGGTGTACCCAGTGAGCCACATCTGATTCCCTTACCATACTGAACCTTGCCTATAACTTGCTCTAATCAGTAGCATACAATGGAAGTGACACCATGCCAGAGGTTATGAGCCTAAGAAGCCTTGGTAGCTTTTGCCTTTGGGAAGCCCTGAACTACCATGAGAAGTCTAGATACCCTCTTAGAGACACCCCATGGGGTGGCCACATGGAGAGAGAGGCCCAGCCATCCTAGCTGAGCCCAGCCTTCCAGCTAATCTTGTCAAGGGAGCAGCCAAGTGAATGAAGCTCTCGTGTGCAGCCTCAGATGCCACCCGACCACAGCCACACAAGACGTGAGAACAGCTGAGCCTCAGGATCATGTAAAATAATAATAAAAGAGTTGTTTAAGCCACTAAATTTGGGAGTGGTTTGTTAGGCAACAATAGATAACTGAGACAAATAATATCTATCAAGTTATTCTGAGGATCAAATGAAGTCAAGCTTTTACAGTAGTGAATGGCCTACTACAGTTAATTCTATGGTAGTTGTTACAAACTATTAAAAATGTAACTATAAGCTAGCGTAGCTCTACAAACTCAGAATATACACACATGCCAACCAAGACAAGACACACATGCCAATATAATACTAGAAACAACTTAAATGCCCAACATTAAGAAAGGCATTTAGCAAATCATGACCCAGGGTCTTGGTTAAATAGTACACAGCCATTTCAAAGGAAAACAATAAAAGCTGTAGAGACGTGTGGAAAAGATTTCTATAACAGATGAAAAAAAGGACAGGATGAAAATAGTTTCTGCCCTGATTGTGACTGTATAAAATATGTCTGAATAAAAACAAGAATGAAAATGACACTGTTTTGACACTATTTATTCATTTGTACTTATCCCTTCTTGTTGCTTATCCCTTCTTGTTGCTAAAATACTGATTGGCTAGAGGGGCTGTCAGTCCCCCCAAATTTCTTTAATGTTATTGCCATTTTGTCTTTTTTGTAATGAAACTTCTGAAAAAAATCCAACACACCCCCCACCCCCTACCACCAAATCCTAGTCAGAGTCAGGGAGAGGCTGAGTCCAGCTCTGAGATGGCCTTGGCTCTGGAAGCAGGGAGGCTGCTGTTCTGGGTGATGGGGAGCAGAACAGTACTGATGAGGACCACACCACCTCTCACCGCTGGAAGGAGCTCCAGAGACTAAAAAGGGATGCCACTCCTGTGTGACTTTCAACTCAAGGGACGGAGGCTTTCCTCTCTGTTGTGCAGTGTCCAATGCAAAAGAGCTACCCAGGAGTAAAGAGGGTGCATTTGGCGGAAGCACCCTGTGTTCAGCATTTCTCCAGCACCAACCTCAGAACAGCACCCAGCAGTGTGCACAAAGTAAAGGATCCCAGATATTCAGGCCTCCCATTCAGAACAGAACCACATCTTCTATTCTGGCCTCACCACTTAAGCCTTTTTCTTCATGAACTTTCTAAGAGAGGAGAGGGGGCATCTGAAAACTGCAAAGGAAAGGGCTTGCAGAAATGACTGACTCAGCCGGTTATAGATTAACCACACCCTATAGATTTTAAATGACCTTCTAGAAACTCTTGTAACACCTACAAGATAAACGATCTGTAAATAGATAGAACCAGTGGTCTGGGAAGTCCTTCCCCTTTGCAGCCCCTACCTGAAACTCCCCCTCCGCATCCTGAGTCATGAGACACATGTAAAAACTCAGACAAAGGAATCGCGCGCCCCTTGGACACTGCAGAGGTATATACACTGTAAGAAATCTAACCAAGGAGAGCTCATGCTTTGGTGTCATTAAGCCCCACGTGCTCCACAGGCTAATAAATTCTCCTTCCTCTAACAAAGTTATCTGAGAGTCCAATTTCCTCCATCGGGTGTCACTTCCTGCAACACTCCTAGCACTCAGTGCTGAGCAGGTACATAATAAGCACCCAGTTAATGTAGAGAGCATGCATGGATGAGAAATGAGGGGATGGAAGGTGGTGAGTGGGGAGAAAGGCACAAAAAAGAGACTTGGCAACCATGCCTGAGTCCCTGCCAGGGTGATAAAGGGGGGCCACACCATTATCTGGATAAAACCCCAACCATTTATCCAGCACTTCCTGTGCAGAAGTGCCTCTCATGTTATCTCATTTAATCATGCAACCAAGTTAAGTTTATCCTCATTGGACAATTTACTGAGACAGAAAGAGCCAGTAACTTCCAGGGATGCCCAGAAAACAAGCAGGGATGGGAACCCAGATGTGTCATGAGATGGCTGCCCCAGGTGGGCTCGGGGTCCAACCAATCTAAGGCCAGGCAAAGGGGAAACATGGGGAAGAAGAGTCCTGTCCTATATCAGTGATCGAGGAGGCCAGGCACACTCCAGGGAAGACTATGCCTACAGCCCCCTCACTTCTCTTTTAAGCCCCTTTCCCCAGAGCCTCCCTCAGTCTGGTAGAAGAGTTGTGCAGACCCAGTATGAAGAAGAGGTTTGGCAGGTATCCCGCAGGCAGTAGGAGGGGGAGTTTACACCATTGTCAGGATGCCCGTGGCTGTGAACGTCAGTTCATTCAGTTGGACAGTGGGATCCACCAGGCTCTGAGGGCTAAAGCTGGTCTGGAATGCAGTGAAGCGAAGTGGATCTCCAGGAGGTTCGAGTACTTCATGAGCGAGATTTGCGGAGGCCAAGTGGAGGCCCCAGGCTCAGAAGTTGTTTTTGTTTTGTTTTTAATAAGCTTTTTATTTCGGAATAATTTCAGATTTACAAACCATGTTCTATGTGTTTTTGAGACCCAACAAATATATGCCGAAACCCAGAAGAAAAAAATGGCCTCAAAAGAAAACTAGACAATTGAAAACAAATAATGCTTCTTTCAGAGTTTACAAAGAATAACTTTCCTAACCACAATATTTGTTAAATTTTTAAAAAATGTATAATACATGAAATTATTTGTAGTCTATATTTCCTCACTTGTTAAGATTTGTACATACATATACACTAATTACCAGGAAATAAAATAATAAAATAAAATAAATCATAAGTTACATGGAAAACATAATAAAGAATCATTAATTATTTGACCAAGTTACCTGCAGTCAAATTTCCCAGCAAAATTAATAATCCTTTCAATGCTTTTAAATAGCAAAAATGTCATATTTCTATGGCATATGGGGACCTATTAAATACAATGGGGGAGAACTCCTAGGATTGGGGCTCAACTCAGCCCTGCGCCAGGACCATATCTTAATCTTGTACCCCATTGTCACCATGGAACAGGTCCACTGAGCCAGCAACCCCAGCAATGCCAGCCCCACCTCCTAGGTTGTCTTCCCCAGAAACAGACTCTCCTTCCTCCCAGTGGGGCCAGTCTTCACTAGGGTGTTGGTGCCCTCAAACTGGTCCATCAGAGCTCTGACATCTGCTTAAAGTCACTTTGGCCAATGCTGCCACAGTCATTGATCAAGAGGACAAAGTCCATCACTTGATTTGGACACTCTGCAGAGAGAGAAGGAGGAATCAAAGATGCATGTGTGGGTCCCAGCCATCTCCTAAGGCCCAGAAAACCTCCCTACTCCACACAGTCAGGGGGTTACTCCTAGCATAGGGATTAATTCCCACCCAGTTTCCAGTACCCTCCACAGAAGAGACCCAGATATGTTGCCCCAGCCCCTTCTCCCCTCAGCACAGTCCCTGTTGCTCTCTTCTCTCCATTGGCCTGAAAAAGAGGAGAAAGAAATAGAGGACAGGGGCCTGGTGAGTTCCTCATTCATTTAGTCAACAAATGTTTTTGAATACATATCTAAGGATGTCATACAGCATAGGGAAGGCAATTTAGCAAAGTAGTTCAGAGTATGCATTCTGGAGCCAACATGCCTGGGCTTAAATCCCAGCTCCACTACCTAATAGTGGTGAGTCTAGGCAAGTTATGGAACGTCACTGGGCTTCAGTTTTCTCCATCTATAAATAGGGATTATAATAGTGCCTACCACAGGGGATTATTGCGAGGATCAAAGGAATTAATATATACATAAAGTGCTTAAGACCGGGCCTGCCCTGCCTCCATAAGGGGTAGCTATTATCATCATCATCATCACATGCCAGGCATTGTTCCAGGCCCAAGGACACACCTGCAGTGGATGATGGGATGTGCCACCAAGACCTGGCCCCTATCAGGACATAAGTACCCATTCCAGCTACAGGATATTGGTTGTCCATGGCTCTCAACTGAGTCCCTCCCCATGAATCACACTATCCAATAAAGAGCTCCCTTGCCCATGATTACACCTCCTGCTCCTGGGGGCAAACTGTATCCAGTCACAATTCAAGCTCCAAGCTCCAGGCTGACACCTCTGTTCTGATGGCTTTGCAGTCCACTCTCTCCCTCTGTCCACTCCTGCTTCCTTCATACTCCTACAGATATTGCTCCTAAAAACATCCCCAAATGAGCCTCAGAATCTGTTTCTAGGGAAATATGATATAAGACCATAGATTTAAAAAATGAAACCATCCCTGCTCTTCTGGAGTCTACACTGTAATGGAAAGGCATGCCATAGTACATAAACAAATAAGACATTTCAGATTGTCCCCAAACTCATGTGGGAGATTGTGGCTTGTGTGCAGGACCCAGTTGGTATCTCCACCAGTGCCCCAGGGTGGTGAGAGATCAGGTGACCTCAGCACTGAGGAGTGATGCTGAGTCGTGGCAACTCCTCCCCCATCCTGCCTACTTAACCAGCTGGTGCAGAGAAGAAACAGAAAATCACCTCCCTCCCTGCTTCTTTGATGAATAGGAAATCCAGCCACCCACATGGTAGCCCAAGGAGCCCTCAGGTGCTCCCCTTTTCACCATTATCTCCCACAGCCAGGTAGCCGTTATTCCCTGTCACCACATTTTGCACTTGTGCCTACTTCTTTAGCTGTATCACCAAATGACCCCTCACACTGTCTCTCAGGCCAAACAAGTTTCCTCACAATGTCATTTCTGTTTCTTGCTCCTTTTACTACATCTACTGGTCTTCTGACAGCAGGCATCTGGCTGTAGTTGAGTGTCTTCTGAAAAAGAACCAAACCAATCAGGCAAAGTTGGCTCAAGCTCTGAGCTTTGCCACTTCCAAACAAAGTTGGCTCAAGCTCTGAGCTTTGCCACTTCCAAACAGACTCACCTCTCTGAGTCTGTTTTTTCATCTGTGAATGGGGATCACCCTACTCGCCACCCAGGATCTTGTGAGGATGCAACGAGGAGATGCACAAAAGGCACCTGGCACTGCCTGGTACATCATCTCTTCCACTTCTATGCAAACCTACTTTGCCTGCAGCAGGTTTCCATGCTGTGTCCCATTTTCATCAGGCATCCTACCTCATGAGCTTCAGAGACATCTAGAAGACATTTACCTTCTAGTGTTTAAATGCCACATCCCTTACCCCAGCTACACAGATATCCCAGGCAGGGCATGGTGCCCCCAAGAGTCCTGAACATCCCTCCTCCACTCTGTTCACTCTGTATCCTCTGCTCTCACAATTTGTTCTGGGGATGTTTCTGCTGCTGCTTTACCTTTAGATAAAAACCCATTATACCTGGCATCATGGCTTCTCTCTGGTCCAAAGCACTGTTCTCAGTCAGCACCATGAGAGGCCCCTGGTCATCACTTAGGGCCCATTATCCCCTCTGATGCCACAGATGAGGCAGTTTATAGCTTCCTCCTAGTCTACATGGTCTAGATCAGTTAAAATGGCTGTTTCCTGAAGCCATAAGCTTTCAAAACAAATGATGACTTTGTAATTAATTAAACAAAACTATAATGTAAACAATTTAAATTAGGCAATTTAGAATACCTGTATCAGAATCCATACATATATCCATAGTCATATAAATAAAACGATTTATTTGCAAAATTCCTTGAGAGAATTTTTTTTTTACAACTTAAAATAATAGTTTATTATTTATTTTTCTTGGTTCTTTTTTTTAAATTTAATTGTATTATTAGTTTCAAGTATAAAGTACATTGGTTAGATATCTATATAGTTTATAAACGATCCCCTAATTGCTCCTTCTCTCCTCTGGCTCTCCACCTAGCCAATATATTAATGCTAACTGCACTCCCTGTTTCCCATCCTTGTTACCACCAATCAACTACTAATTTATACTTCTTTAACCCTTCACCCCATTCTCCCAGTCCCCCAACCCACCTCCCCTCTGGCCGTCACCAGATTGTCCTCTATATTTCTGAGTGTTTTTGATTAGTTTGTTCTTTTTGTTTCTTAGATTCAAATTTTAGTGAAATCATATGGTATTTCTCTTTCTCTGTCGTACTTATTTCACTCAGCATAATAACCTCTAGGTCCATCCATGTCTTTGCAAACGGTAGGATTTCATTTTTTTAATGGCTGAGTAATATTCCATTGTATATATGAACCATGACTTCTTTATCCAATCATCTGTTGATGGGCATTTAGGTTGCTTCCATACCTTGGCAATTGTAAATTGTGCTGCCATGATCATAGAGGTGCATAGATCTTTACGAATTATTGTTTTGGTTTTCTTTGGATAAATACCCAGAAGTGCAATTGTTGGGTCAAAAGGTATATCCATTTTAAACTTTTTGAGAAACCTCCAGACTGTTTTACATAGTGGCTGTACCAATTTGCATTCCCACCCACAATGTATGAGGGTTCCCCTTTCTCCACATCCTTGCCAACACTTGTTGTTCTTTGATTTATTGATGATAGCCATCATTGATGATAGATAGGTGTGAGGTGATATCTCATTGTTGTTTTAATTTGCATTTCTCTGATGATTAGTGACATTGAACATCTTTTCATATGTCTATTGGCTATCTGTATTTCCTCTTTGGAGAAGTGTCTGTTCAAGTCTTATGCCCATTTTTTAATTAGATTGTTTGCTTTTTTGTTGTTGAGCTGTATGAGTTCTTTATATATTTTGGATATTAACCTCTTATCAGAGGTATCATTAGCCAATATCATCTCCCAATTAGTTGGTTGTCTTTAGTTTTGTTGATTGTTTCCTTTGCTGTTCAAAAATTTTTTAGTTTCATGTAGTTCCATTTGTTTATTTTTTCTCTTGTTTCCTTGCCCGGGGAGATATATCCAAAAAGAAATTCCTATTAGTAATATCAGAGAGTTTACTGCCTATGTTTTCTTCTAGAAGTTTTATGGTCGCGAGTCTTACATTTAAGTCTTTAATTCATTTTGAATCTATTTTTGTATATGGTCTAAGAAGGTGGTCCAGTTGCTTTTCTTTTCTTATTATTTTGCATGTATCTGTCCAGTTTTCCCAAAACCATTTATTGAAGAGAATGTCTTTACTTTATTGTATGTATATTCTTGCCTCCTTTGTCATTTATTAAGTGAGCATATAGGCATGGATTTATTTCTGGGCTCTCTATTCTGTTCTATTGGTCAATGTATCTGTTTTTATGCCAATATCATGCTGTTTCGATTACCGTAGTGTTGTAGCATAGTTTGATGTCAGGTAGTGACATCAAACTTTATTCTTTATTCTTCTTTCACCAACTTTATTCTTCTTTCTCAAGATTGCTGTGGCTATTTGGAGTCTTCTATAATTACATATAAATTTTAGGATTATTTGTTCTAGCTCTCTGAAAAATGCTGTTGTTATTTTGATAGGGATTGCACTGAATTTATAGATTGCTTTGGGTAGTATGGCCATTTTAACAATGTTGATTCTTCCTACCGATGAGCACGGTATATACTTCCATTTATTTGTATCTTCTTCAATATCTTTTTTCAATGACATACTTTTCTGAGAACAGTTCTTTTACCTCCTTGGTTAATTTGATTCCCAGTTATTTTATAGTAAATAGGATTGATTGTTTTCTTAATTTCTCTTTCTGAAAGTTCATCATTGGTGTATAAAAATGTCATTGACTTCTGAATATTTATTTTGTAACCTGCTACTTTACTGAATTAATTGATCAGGTCTAATGGTTTTTTTGGTGGAATATTTAGGGTTCTCTATATATAGTATCATGTCACCAGCAAATAACAAGAGTTTTACTTCTTCCTTTCTAATTAAAATACCTTTTATTTCACTTTCATGTCTTATTGCTGTGGCTAAGACTTCCAATACAATGTTGAAAAGTAGTGGTGAAAGTGGACATTTTTGTCTTGTTTCTAATCTTAAGGAAAACATTTTTAGCCTTTCCCCCATTGAGTATGTTAGTTGTAGGTTTGTCATACATGGCCTTTATTATGTTTAGGTATGTTCCCTCTATTCTCATTGTGCTGAGAGTTTTTATCATAAACGGATGCTGAATTTTGTCTAATGCTTTTTCTGCATCTATTGATGTGATCATATGGTTTTTAGCTTTCAATTTGTTAATACGGTGCATCATGTTGATTTGCGAATATTGTACCAACCTTGCATCCCAGGAATAAATCCAACTTGATCACGATGTATGATATTTTTAATGTATTGCTGAATTCGGTTCGCTAATATTTTGTTGAAGATTTTTGCATCAATGTTTATAAGGTATATCAGCCTATGGTTTTCTTTTTCTTTCTTTTTTTCTTTCTTTTTTTTTTTTTTTTTGTAATGTCTTTGGTTTTGAAATCAAGGTAATGGTGGCCTCATAAACAGAGTTAGGGAGCCTTTCCTCTTCTTGAATTTGAATAGTTTGAGAATAAGTGTTAATTCTTCTTTGAATGTTTGGTAAAATTCACCTATGAAGCCATCTGGCCCAGGACTTTTGTTTTTTGGGAGGTTTTTGACTACTGATTCTATTTCATTGATGATAATCAGTTGGTTCAGATTTCCTGTTTCTTCTTGACTCAGTCTTAGGGGAGTGTATGTTTCTAGGAATGTATCCATTTCTTCCAGATTGTCCAATTTGTTGGCATATAATTGCTCATAATATTTTCTTGTGATCCTTTGTATTTTGTGGGATCCATAGTTATTTCTCCTCTTTCATTTCTGATTTTAATTATTTGAGTCCTTTCTATTTTTATCTTGATGAGTTTGGTTAAGGGTTTGTCAATTTGTTTATCCTGTCAAAGAAATAGCTTTTGGTTTCATTAATCTTTTTTTTTAATTTTTAAATTTTATTTAGTTTCAAATATACAGTACATTGATTAGACATCTATATAGTTCGTACAATGATCCCCATAATTGCTCCCTCCCTCCCCTGACCCTCCACCTAGCCAACGTATTAATGCTAACTGCATTCCCTGTACGTGCTTCCCATCCTCGTGACCATCTATCAGCTACTAATTTGTACTTCTTTAACCTCTATCATCTAGCCATTTTTTTCCCCTCTCTCATTAATCTTTTGTAATGTTTTTCTAGACTCTATTTTTTTTCTGCTCTAATCTTTATTGTTTCTTTCTTTCTATTCAGTTTGGACTTTGTTTGCTGTGCTTTTTCTAGTTATTTTAAGAACTAGAGTCTGGTTTTGGAATCAAGATAGATTAGATTAGATTGTGTGTTTGAGCTTTCTCTTGTTTCTTGCTATAAATTTCCCTCTTAGGACTGTTTTCTATATGTCCCATAGATTTCGAGTCGTTATGTTTTCATTTTCATTTGTCTTTAGATATCTTTTGATTTTTTCCTTTATCTTACTGATAACCCATTCACGGTATAGTACCATGATAACCCATTCATGGTATAGCCTCCATGAGTTTCTGTATTTTCCAGTTGTTTTCTTGTAGTT
>NW_006438901.1:0-1005 GCF_000325575.1 Pteropus alecto
TGTATGTTTTTGGCCTTTTTGTCGAAAATTATTTGTCCATGTAAATATGAGTTTCCTCATTTTCTTTTTTTTTAAGTTTATTGTGGTAACACTGATTAATCAATTATATAATTTTCAGGCATACATTATAGTTTGACATCTATATATTCTATTGTGTGATTACCACCCAAAGTCCTGTTTCCTTCAGCTACCATATATTTGATCCTCTTTACCCACTTCACCCACACCCTACATCCCTATATTTGACCCCCTTTACCCCGACTACCTCTATTCTCCACCCCCACTCCCTACACTCTAGTAACAATTACTACATTCTCCATGTCCCTAAGTCTCTGTTTGTCCTGTTCATTTTTTGCTCTTAGATTTATATACAACATATAAGTGATATCATGTGATTTTCAACTTTTTCAGTCTGGCTTATTTCGCTTAGCATGATTATCTCAAGTCATTCCATGTTGCCGCAAATCGCAGTATTTCACCTCTTCTTATGGCTGAGTAATATTCCATTGTATATATGCACCACAGCTTCTTTAGCCAATCATCTATCGTAGGACACCTCGGTTGCTTCCATGTCCTGGCCACTGTGAATGATCTTGCTATGAAGATCGGTGTGTAAAAATATCTTCTCATATATGGGTTTTCAAGTGGTTGGGGTAAATATCCAGTAGAGGGATTGCTGGATAATAAGTAGATCAATTTTTAGGTTTTTAAGGAACCTCCATACTGTTTTCCATAGTGGCTGTACCAATTTGCAGTCCCACCACAGTGTATGAGGTTTTTTTTCCCCGCATCCTCTCCAACATTCCTTATTACTTGTCCTGTCGATTATAGCTATTCTAACAGGTGCGAGATGGTATCTCATTGTGCTTTTGATTTGCATTTCCCTGATAGCTAGAGATGTTGAGCATCTTTTCATATATTTGTAGGCCATTTGTATGTCCTCTATGGAGAAGTGATGGTTCAGGTCCTATGCCCATTTTTTGATTGGGTCATTTGTTTTGTTGT
>NW_006438902.1:0-1416 GCF_000325575.1 Pteropus alecto
TAATTCCTTTTGCAATTGCAACAAAAAAAAATTAAATACTTTGGAATAAATTTAACAAAACTTATGAAGGACCTATATAATGAAGACTATAAGACCCTATAAAAGAAATTGAAGAGGATTCAAAAAAAGAGAAAGATATTTCGTGTTCTTGGATTGGAAGATCAACATAGTTAAAATGACCTTATTACCTAAAGGATTATACAAGGTTAAGGCAATCCCCATTAAAACCCCGTCGGCCTTTTTAAAGAAAGAGAACAAAAAATCATCAAATTTGTATGGAAGAACAAAAGACCCCAAATCACCAAAGCCATCCTGAGAAAAAAGAATGAGGCTGGAGGTATCACTCTGCCCAACTTCAAATTATACAAGACAACAATAATCAAAACGGCATGGTATTGGCAGAAAAAGACACACAGACCAGTAGAACAGAATTGAGAGTCCAGAAGTAAACCCATATTTATATGGGCAAATAATTTTTGTTGAAAGTGCCAAAAAAAAAACATGCAGTGGAGAAAGGAAAGCCTCTTCAGTAAATGGTGCTGTGGGGTGAAAAAAGAAATGGTGTCGATGATAGAGGCTCTATTCATCCCTCTAGCAGCCAAATCAAAGGTGTGACAGAAACAAATTGCAAACAGCAAGGAAAATCACCTGGGATCTATATGAACAAGCCATACAACTAGGGAGAGAACTAAGAAATCACCCTGCAATGGCAGAAGGTAGGACGGGGTGAGGACACGAAGCTCTCCAGTCCCCAGCGCTGAGTGGCACAGAGGCTGCAGCAGCTGGAGACACCTCTTAAAGGGTCCATGTCTACAAGCGGACTTTTGCGGTGATGGGCCGGCTTGCTCTGAACACCAGCGTCAGTTTGGCTGTGCAGGAGGCATCAGGGACTTACAGGGGAACGCTGAGTTGTCAGACTAAGGGCCAAGGAGAGACTTGCTCTGTACAGAAGTGCCAGCAGTATCCATTGTTCCTCTGTTGAGCCCTCCCCACTCCCTGCGCACGGACTCAGCACTGCCATAGTGGAGTTGTTATCAAACTGGATAACAGAGATTGCTCTGCCCAGAGGATTTCCTGAAACTCTGCCTCTCCCAACTTACACCCCCAAACAAGCCACATCCAAGTGTGTCTCTCACTTAGTCATGTGCCCCTTGCTGAGCAGCACCTAGACTCACATTACTGGCAGTTGGCCTCAGTTTCTGGTGTGGCCTTTAGAGGCAACTATAAGCACTGCTGCATCTGTGGATTGCTTGCTGATTCTTAACAGGTGGCCCCACAGGGGCACAGGCTGGGGGTAACTTTGGCCTGCACCTGGACCCCTCTCAGGACTGTGCCACTGGACATCTACCAGACAAAGTTGCACTAGTAAGAATGGGAGACATATGAGCTTTGCTTAGTACATAGAAACAGACACAG
>NW_006438903.1:0-891 GCF_000325575.1 Pteropus alecto
CTAATAAAAAGGCATAGAGTTGCAGAATGGATCAACAAACAAACAAACAAACAAAAAAACCAACAACATGCTGCCTCCAGGACACATCTCAGCTCCAAATACAAATATAGACTCAATTTTCCACTCAAAGGGTGGAAAATGATATTTCAAGAAAATGGCATTCGGAGAAAAGCAGGAGTAGCAATATTGATATCAGACGAAATAGACTTCAAAATTAAAAAGGTAAAGAAAACACTGAGGGACTCTTCATAATGATAAAGGGAATCATGCACCAAGAAGACATAACACTTATTAATATCTATGCTTCCAATCAGGAAGCCCCCAAATATGTAAAGCAATTACTAACAGAACTAAAGGCAGAAACAGACCAAAATACTATCATAGTAGGGGACCTAAATACCCTACTGTCGGATATGGAAAGATCATCCAAACAGAAAATCAATAAGCATTTACAGAGTGATCCATCCCAGAAGAGCGGCTTAAACATTCTACTCAAATGCATGTGGAACATTCTCAAGCATCGACCACATACTGGGACACAGAGATAGCCTCAACAAATATAAGAGGTCTGAAATCACCAACCGTATTCTCTGATCATAATGCTTTAAACTAGAGATCAACTGCAAAAAGAAAGCAGGAAATGCCACAAATACATGGAGATTCAACAACATGCTACTGAAGAATAACTGGGTCAGAGAAGAAATAAAAAGAGAGATCAAGAGATACATAGAAATGAATGATAATGATAGTACAAAATATCAAAAAGCAGTCATAAGAGGAAAGTTCATATCATTATAGACCTACCTCAAAAACAAAAACGAGCCCAAATAAACCTAACACGTCATCTTAAAAAAACAGAAAAGGAAGAACAAACGAAGCCTAAAGTCAGCA
>NW_006438904.1:0-378 GCF_000325575.1 Pteropus alecto
CATATTTTCTCTTATGATTTCTTGATTCTATTCTATTCTAGTTAATTCTATTCTAGTCTTCCACCCTACTGGGTCCTGATATAGAATATGGAAAACATTCTTCTGCCGTGTCCTCCACACCTAGGTCAGAGTTGCCTTCTTCTCTTCCTTCTCTCATCATCAACAATTCCTGGGAGAACGTTCTCTCATCCCTCCACGGAATGCTTACTTACTCATCTACTGTTCCCATCTCAGCTAAGTCTGGTGTGAGGATGGTGATATGTATAATATGCTGCATTCCTCACCACACTCACTGTGTAGCAGGCAGAGAAGACATGGAACTAAATAAAAACTCCACCATGGACATCCTAATATGTAATTAACTTGATGAGAAAGTAT
>NW_006438905.1:0-7411 GCF_000325575.1 Pteropus alecto
ACACTAACAATAACCTTAACCTTAACCCCTGACCAGAAACATAATCCTAACACGAATTTAACTCTAAAACTAATTCTAACACGAGCCTGATTCCTAATTCTAAACGAAACCTTAAACATGACCCTAACACTAACCCTAAATCAGATCCTAACCCTAAATCTAAAGCTAATTCTAATCTATCCCTAACACTAACCCTTAACCCTAACCCTAAAACAAAGCCTTACCCTAACCTTACCGGATACCTAACCCTGACACTAACCTTAATGTAACTCTAACCCTATATCTAACTCTAAAACTAATCCTAACTCTAAACACTTACCCTAACCCTAACACTAAAATTAAACCTAACAAAACCCTAAGCCTAACACACACACTAACCCTAATCCTAACCAAAAACTCTAAAGGCATCGTAACCCTAGCTCTAACCCTTATTGTACCCTAACCCTAACCCTTAAACCAACAATAATCCTAAACTAAACTCTTACCCTAAACATAAACCTACCTTAACCATAACGGTAACAATAACCCTAACCCTAAAACAAACTCTAACCCTAAACCTAACATTAAATTCTCACACTAACCCTAAAACTAACCCTAAAACATAACATTCACCTTAACCCTTGCTCTAAACAAACAATACCATAACCCTAACTCGAACCCTAACCCTAACCTTAACGAAACCATAACCGTAACACTGACGCTAACACTAATCCTAACTCTAAACTCTTACCCTAATTCGAACCGTAACCTTAACTCTAACCAAATTAACCCTAAACGTAACCCTAAATTAATCTAACTCTAATAATAACCCTAAACCTAATCCTAAACCTACCACGTAACCTGAGTCTAAACCTAAACATAACTGAAACCATACACAAAACATAATGCTAAACCTGATCCTAACCTTAATCTTAACCCTAACCCTAACCTAACCCTAATCCTAGGCATAAAGCTAACCCTAACGCTAACACTAACCCTAAAACTAAACCTGACTCTAACACTAACAATAGCTCTAACCATAAACCTAACCCTACCCCAAACCCTAAACCTAAAACTGAACCTAACCCTAAACCTAACCCTAACCCTAACCCAACCGCTAACTCCAAGCTCTTCCCATAACCCTAAACCTACCCCTAAACCTAACACTAATCCTAACTCTAAACTTTTACCCTAACCTTAACATTAACCTTAACCCTAAATGTAATACTAACACTAATATTAAACCTTAAACCTAACCCTAACACTAACTGTAATCCTAACCTTAACGTAACCCTAATTTAACCCTAACACTTCCCATAAGCCTAACACCAAACCTAACCCTAAACTCTAAAAGTAAACTTAACTCTAACTCGAACCCTAATTTTTACACTAACAAAAATCTAACCTTAACACCGTACGCTAACCTGATCCTAACTCTAAATCTAACCCAAACCCTAATTTAACTCTAAAACTAACTCTAACCTAAACTTAACCCTAATCGTAATCCTAAACTAATCCTAACCCTAACCGTAAATATCACACTAATCTTAAATCTAAACTTTGACGCTAACCCTAACCATAAACAAAACTGTAACCCAGAACCCAAAACATAACACTAAATCTAACAATAATCCTAACCTAAATTGAACCCTAACCCTAATCCTAACCTTAACTTTAACGTAACCAATCCCTAACACAAACTATAACACTAATAATAACTCTAAAATCTTACCCTAAGCTTAACCCTATCGTAAACTAAACCCTAACAGTAACCCTAAGCTGAACCCTAAACCTAACTCTAACCCTAATCCTAAACCCTAAACCTAACCCTAACCCTAAACCTTAACCTAACCAAAGTGTAAACCGAAGCCTAACCCTAACCTTAACGTAAACCTAACCCAGATTCTAACCACAAATCTAAAGATAATCTTAACTCTAATACTAAATCTAATCCTAAATTTTACACAAAGAAGAACTCTTACCCTAAATGCATACCCTAACAGTAACCGTATACTTAATGCAAATATTAACCCATGCAATAACCCTATCCCTAACTTAAACCTAACCCTAAATCTATCCATAACACTAAGCCTAAATGTACCCTAAACCCTAAACCTAATCCTAACCCTAAACCTTACCCTAACCAAACCGTAAACCTAAGCCTAACACTAACCCTAACCTTAAACTAACCCTAACCCTAATTCTAAACTTTACTCTAAGCAAACCATAAACCTAACCATAACACTAATCCTACTGCTAACACTAACCCTAACACTATCTCTAACCCAAACTTAACCCTAATCAAATTCCTAACCCTAACACTAATCCTAACTCTAAACTCATACCCTAACCCTAAACCTAAACCTACCCCTAAATTTTACACTAACAATAACCCTAAACTTAACCGCTGACCACAAATCTAATCCTTACAACAATTTAACTCTAAACCTAACTCTAACCCTAATCTGAACACTAAGTCTAACCACAAACTTAAACAAAAGCTTAGAGTAACACTAACCCTAACCCCAATACTAAGCCTACCTGCAAACTCGTAACCTAACTCTAACCCTAAACTTAATAATAACATTAACCCTAACCCTAAATCCCAACCAGAGCCCGAACCCTAACAATAACTCTATCCGTAACCATAAAAAACCTAACCATAACAATAAACATAACCCTAACCCTAACGCTAACCTTAACATAACCCTAAACCTAACACTAAAACCAAAACTTAACCCTATCCTAACAATAACCAGAATTGTAACCCTAACCTTAAAGTAACCCTAACCCTAACCCTAACACTAACACTAATTCTAACTGTAAACTCATACCCTATTTTAATCCTAATCCTAACCTTAATGTAACACTATTGATAACCCTAACACTTACACTAATCCTAATTCTAACCTCTTACCCTAAACCTAACCCGAGCTCTAACTCTAAATATTATACTAACAATATCCGTGACCTTAACCCCTGATGACAAACCTAATCCCAACCTTAATTTAACTCTAAAACTAACCCTAACCTTAACCGTAACTCTAACCCTAATGCTAACACTAACCCTATAAATAACCCTAGCCCTAACCCTGAACAATAACTCCAACCCTAAACCTAAAACCTAATCCTTACCCTAACCCTAAACTTAACGTAACCCCAAACCTTAACCTAAAGAAAATCTCTAACCCTAAACCTAACCATAAACCCTAAACTTAACCCTAACCCTAACTTTAACAGAACCTTAACCCTAACCCTAACCCTAACCCTAACCCTAACCCTAACACTTCTCCTAACTCTAATCTCTTCTCATAACCCTAACTCTAAAACTAACCTTAATATTAACCCTAATCCTAAACCTAATGCTAAACCTAACCTAAGCCTAACCCTAACCCTAACGCTAACGCTAACCCTAACATTAATCTTAACTCTAAACTCTTGCCCTAACTATAACCCTAACCTTAACCAAAACCTAAACTTAACCATAACCATGTCCCTAAACTAATCCTCACCAAATTCTAAACCGAATACTTATCCTAAATCTACATCATACCCTATCCCTAATTCTAAACATAACTGTAACCTAACCCTAACCTTAACGAAACCCTAACCCTAACCCTATCCCTATCCCTAACCCAAACTCTAACCCTAACCCTAAACCTAACCCTAAATTTTACTCTAACTATAATCCTAAACTTAACTCCTGACCCCTAACATAGCCCTACACTGATTTAACTTTAAAACTAACTCTATCCCAAGCCATAAAATTGATCTCACACAAACCTTAAACGTAACTTTAACACGAACCCTAACCCAAATTCTAAACCTAAATCTACTACATACCTTAACCCGTACAATAACCCTAACCATAACGCTAACGCTAACCCTAAATCTAAACCTAAATCTAACTGAAACCTTAAAAGTAACCCTAACACTAACCCTAACCCAGAGTCTAACTTTAAATCTAAGGCTAATCCTAACCCTAATTCTAAACATAACCCTAAATTTACACTAAGAATAACCCGAACCCTATACACATACTATAAAACAAACTTAAACTTAATGTTAAGTATAACCCCAACATTACACCTAACCCTCACTAACCTTAACCCTAACACTATTCCTAAAACTAGACTCAAACCCTAAACCTAACCCTAAACCTAATACTAACCCTAACACCAAACCCTAAACCTAACCCTAACCCTAATCCTAACCGTTACTCTACCCTAAACCTAAACAAAACCTTAAACGTAACCAGAACACTAACCCTAATTCGGATCCTAACCCTCAATCTGAAGCTAAACACAACCCTAATTGTAAACCTAACCCTACATTTTACACTAAGAATAACCCTAACCCTAACACTTAGCCAAAACTTAACCATAAATGGAAAGCTAATCTTTAACCTAACAGTAACCCTAACCCAAAAATAATCTTAACTCTAACTTAACCTTAACTCTAAACCTAAATCTCACACTAAACCCTAACACTAATCCTAACCCTAAACCCTAACTCTAACGCTAAACCCTAACTCTAACACTAACTATAACCCTTACCCTAACCTAATCGTAAACCTAAGCCTAAGCCTAACCCTAACCCTAACCCTAACTTTAACGTAATTCTAACCCTAAACTAAACCCAGATTCTTCCCATAAATCTAAAGGAAATCGTACCTCTAATTCTAAATCTACTCCTAAATTTTACAATAAGAATGAACCTAACCCTAACCTCATACCCGTCCATAACCCTAAATCCAATGAAAACGTTAACCTGAACAGTAACCCTATCTCTAACTTAAACCTAACCCTAACCCTAATGCTAACAATAACTCTAACACTAACCCTCTCCCTAACCCTAATCCTAACCCTAAACCTAATTCTAAACCTAACACAAACACTTTCCCTAACCCTAACTTAACCCTAACCCAAAACCTAACCCTAATACTAATCCTAACTCTAAAATCTTATGCTAAACCTAAACCTAAACCTATCTTCAATTTTTATACTAACAATAACCCTAATCTTAACCCGTGACCCAAAACCTAATCCTAACCCTAATTTAACTCTAAAACTAACTCTAATCCCAACCAGAACCCTGAATCTAACGCTAAATAGATTCAAAACCTAACAGTAAACCTAACCCTAACCCTAATACTAATCCTACCTGAAAACTCATAAATTAACTTTAACCCTAAAATTAGCACTAGCATTAAGCCAAACCCTAAAACCTAACACTAACAATAACTGTAACACTAACTCTAACTCTAACACTAACACTAAACCCTAAACATAACCCTAAACCTAACACTAACCCTAAAGCTAACCCTAAACTTAAAATAACCCAAACGCTAACCATAAACACAACACTGAACCCTAACCCTAATCCAAACCCTAACCCTAACCCTGATCTTAACGTAACCCTAACCATAACGCTTACACTAACAATAATCCTAACTCTAAACTCTTACCCTAACAATAACCCTAACCCTAAACTTAACATAACCCGATCGCTAACCCTAACACTTACACCAATCCTAACTCTAACATCTTACCCTAAACCTAACCCTAACCCTAACCCTAACCCTAACCCTAACCCTAACCTAATCCACCCTAACCCTAAACCTAACATTAACGTGACCCTAACCATAACCGTAACCCCCAACACTAAACCTAAATCTAAACTATTACCCTAACCCTAACCCTAACCTAAACACACACAGTAATTCTAACCCTAACTCTAAACGTAACCCTAAACCTAACCATAACCTTAACTCTAACCCTATCCCTAACAGTAATCCTAACTCTAACATCATATCCTATCACTAACACTAAACATGACTGAAGACTAACCCAAACCATGATGCTATACCTAACCATAAACCTAACCCTAAACCTATCACTAAGCCTAACACCTATACCTTATATCCTATAACCCTATACTCTAAAACTAACCCTAACACTTACTCGAACCCTAAATTTTGCACTACAATTATGCAAACCTTAGCCCTGACCCTAAACCTAACTCAATGCTTAATTTAACTCTAAAACTAACTCTAAGCTACCCTAGCCCTAAATTTTACCCAAACCTTAAAAGTAACCCTAAAGTGAACCCTAACCCAGAATCTTACCCTAAATCCAAAGCTATTCCTAACACTAATTCTAAACGTAAAACTAAATTTTATACTAAAAATAAAACTAACCCTAACCCCAAAACGTAAATATAACCAGAAATGTAATGCTAATCTTAAACCAAACAGTAACCCTAGCCCTAATCCTATCTCTAACCTTAACTCGAACCCTAACCTTAACGTAACGCTAAACCTAATCCTAACACTAACATTAAGCCCTAACCCTAAACCTAATCATAACCCCAAACCTTACCCTAAACTAAACCTGAACCTTACTGTAGTCTAAACTCTAATCCTAACCCTACCTTAACGTAAGCATAACACTAATCGCTAAACCTAACCATAAAGGTAATCTTAATCCTATACCTAACCTAACATTAACGTAACCCTAACTCTAACCTTAAACCTAAAAAAATCCTAACTATAAACTCTTACCCTAACCCTAACTCTAACTTTAACCCTAACATTAACCCGAACGCAAATCTTAACTCTAACTTTAAGGTAATCCTAACCCTAACCCGAACCCTAACACTAATCCTAACTCTAACCCCTTAAACTAACCATAACTCTAATCCTTATGCTAAATTTAACACTAACAACCCTAACTTTAAACACCGAATTTTAACTCAGAAACTAATTTAACTCAGAAACTAACGCTAACCCTAACCTGAGTGTTGTCTAATCCAAACCTTAAACGTAACCCTAACAGTAACCCTAACTCAGATCCTAACCGTAAATCTAAAGCTAATCCTAAACCTAATTCTAACCCCAGCCCTAAAATTTACACTAAGAATGACCCTAACCATAACCCCATATCCTAATAGTAAAGCTAAACCTAATGTTAATCTTAACCCTAACGGAAACCCAAAACCTAACCCTAAACTTAACCCTAAAACCTTACACTAATCCTAACCCTAACCCTAACAATAACCCTAACCCTAATTTAACCCTAACACAATGCTTAACTCTAACACTAATCTTAACTCTTAACTCTTACTCTAACCCTAATCGTGACTATAACCCTAAACAAACTTTAACCCTAACCATAACCCGAAACTAATCCTAACTCTATTCAGACCACTAACACTAATGCTAACTCTAACATCATATCCTAACACTAAACCTAAATATAACCATAACCCTAATCCAAACCATAACGCTAAGACTAAACCTAACCTTAACCTTAAACCTAACCCTTAAAATAACCCTACACTAACCCTAACACTAACACTAACACTAACCATAACAGTAAAGCAAAACCTAACCCTAACCCTAAACCTAAAAATAACGCTAACCTTAACACTA
>NW_006438905.1:7548-9101 GCF_000325575.1 Pteropus alecto
CCTACCCTTACGTCTTACACAAACATAACTCTAAATCCTAACCCTAACCATAACCCAATCCGATCCCAAATTCTAAACCTAATACTAAGCTCAACGTAACCCTAAACCTAAACCTAAACATAACACAAATCCTAACTCTATATTCTTACCCTAACCCTAACGGTGACCTTAAACCTAATGTAAACTTAACCATAACCGGAAACCAGAAATAATCCTAACCCTAACCATAACATAACCATAAACCTAACACTAACCATAAAATTAATCCGACTCTAAACTCTTAGCTAACCCTAAACCTAAGCTTAACTATAATTGTAACTCTAACCTTAACTCTAACCTATCCCTAACCCTAAACGTAAACCTAAAAATAACCCTAACCCTAACTCCAACCCTAACCCTAATGCTAACCCTAACCCTAAGAATAACACATCCCTAACCTAAACCCAAAACCTAACCTAACCCTAATCCTAACTCTAACCTTACGACACCCTAACCCTATCTCTAACCCTAATCTTAAGGTAACCCTAACCCTAAAACTAACCCTAACATGAATCCTAACTCTAAATTATTACCGTAAACCTATCTCTAAACATAACTGTAACACTAAACATTAAACATAACCCTAAACTTAACCCTAACACTAAACCTAACTCTAACCTTAATGTAACCCTAAACATATCCCTAATCCTAACTCTAATCCTAACTCTAAACTCTTTAACAAACCAAAATCCTATACTTAACCCTAACAGCAACTCTAGCCCTAACCCTATCCCTAACCCTAAACTCTAATCCTAACCTTTACAATAAAACTAAATCGAACCTTAAACCTAACCCTAACCTTAACATAATCCTAACCCTAAACATAACCCTAGCCTTAATGTAAGCCTAACCCTAATTCTACCCTAATATTAATCCTAACTCCAAACTCTTCTATTACGCCTAATCCTAAACTTAACTCTTAGAGTAACCTTAATCCAAACCCTAACCTAACGCTAATCATAACTCTAAACCCTAAACGTAACCCTAAACCTAACCCTAACCTTAAAGTAATCCAAACTCTAACACTAACCCTAACACTAATCTTAACACTAAATCTTACTCTAATCCTAAACTAACCTTAACACTAACTTAAACTTAATAATAACCATACCCTTAAACTAATCCTAAACATAATCCTAACCCTAACACTAATCCAAAATCAAACCTATTACCCTGACCCTAACCTAAACATAGCTGTAACCTTAACCCAAACCATAACGCTAAATCTAACCCTAACCCTAACCCTAGCCCTTACCCTAAGCCTAACAGAACCTTAACCCTAAATTCTAAGCCTAATCCTAACCCTAACCCTAATCCTAATCCTAACACTAACCTTAACATAACCCTAACCCTAAAAATAAATCTAACAGTAATTTTAACACTAAATTTTTACAATGACACTAACCCTATATTTAATCCTAACCCTAAACCTAACAACCTGAATCCTAATTCTAACCCTAACCTTATCATAACCCTACCCTACCCCTAACCCCACACTAATCCTAACTCTAACC
>NW_006438905.1:9256-12444 GCF_000325575.1 Pteropus alecto
ATATCGTTTCTCCCTCCTGCAGCCTGTCTGTCTTCTCTTTTTTCTCAGTCCCCGCTCCCCCATTCAGGTACCCGGTTTGACTTGGTCGGCTGGCTTCCGACACCCTATCTTTAACCCTAACCTTAAACCTAAGACGAACCTGAACCCTAATCCTAACCCTAACCTTATCATAACCCTACCCTACCCCTAACCCCACACTAACCCTAACTCTAATCTTTAACCCAAACCCTAACCCTAACCATAACATTAAATTTTAACTAACAACCCTAACTTTAACCCCTGACCGCAAGCATAACCCTAACTCTAATTTAACTCTAAAAGTAACTGTAACCCTAACCCGAAACCTAAAACTAACCCAAAAGTTAAAGTAACCCTAATAGTAACTGTAACCCAAATCCTATCCCAAAATCTAAAGCTAATCCATTCCCTAATTATAACCCAATCTCTAAATTTTACACTAAGAATAACCCTAAACCATAATCAGATATCCTAATTCTAATCTTAAACCTAATCTTAACCCTAACAGTAAACCACACCCTAAGCCTAATCCTAAACCTAAACCCTAACCCTAATGCTAACCCAAACCTTAACACTAAGCCTATCCATAACCCTGATCCTAACCCTAAAACTAATCTAACCTCTAACTCTAACAAGAATCCAACTTTAACATAACACTAACCCAATCCCTAACCCTAACACTAATCCAAACTCTTAACTCTTAACCTAACCCTAAACCAGACCTTAACTGTAACCTAAACTTACCCATAATGGTAACCCTAAACTAATCCTAAACCTATTCTAAACTCTAACACTAATCCTAACTCTAACATCATATCCAAACACTAACCCTAAACATAATTGTAACCAAAACCCTAACAATAAAGCTAATTCTAACCCTAACGCTAACCCTAAACGTAAATCTAACACTAATACTAACCCTAACCCGATCCCTAAGTTTAAACCTACCCTAAACCTAACACTAAACCCTAATCCTAACCTAACCATAAAACCTAACACTAACCCTAATTCTTACCCTAACCTAAAACTAATCCTAACCCTAACCTTATCATAAGCCTAACCATAACCCTGACAGTAATACAAACTTTAACCTCTTACTCTAACCCTAACTTTAAACATAACTGTAACCCTAAGCTAAAAAATAACGCTAACCCTAAACCTATCCCAAAACCTAACCCTAACCTTAACGTACCCTAACCTTAACCCTAACATAACTCTTAACTCTAAATTCTCAACCTAACCTAACCGTGACTTTATCCCTAACCTAAACTTAATCTTAATCATACCCTAAAGTATTCCTAACCCTATTCCAAACCCTAACACTAATCCTAACTCTAACATCATATCCTAACGCTAACTTGAAACATAACTGTAACTCTAATCCAACCATATCGCTAAGAATAAACCTAACATTAACCGTAAACATAACCCTAACACTTATCGTAACCCTAACCCGAACCTGAACTCTCACCAAACCCTAACCTTAATGTATCCGTAACCCTAACCCTGAACCCTAACGTTAAACCTAACCTTAACCTGAGCGTAATCCTAACCCTAATACTAACTCTAACACTAATTCTAAATCTAAACACTTACCCTAAACGTAACCCTAACCATTACCCTAAACTAATCGTAAACCTAATCCTAACCCTAACAATAATCCTTCTCTAACCTCTTACCCTAACCCAAATCCAAAATATAACCGTAAAACTATACCAAAACATAACATTACACCTAACCCTAAACATGCCCCTAACCCTAACCCTAACCCTAAGCCTAACAGGACCATTATCCTAAACCCTAAACCTAACTGTAACCATAAACCTAATCCTAAATTTAACCTTAACCTTAACGTACCCTAATCTTATCCCTAACCCTAACACTAATAATAACTCTAAAATCTTACCCTGATCCTAACAGTAACCTTAACTTAAAAAGTACCGTAATCCTAACCCTAATCCTAACCCTATAACCTAACTCTCACCCTAACACGACACGAACCAGAAAACTACAATAACCTAAGCTTAATGTAAACCTAACCATAAACCTAACCCTAACACAAATCCTAACTTTAACTCTTACCCTAATCCTAACAGTGAACATAATCCTAACATAAATTAACCGTAACCGTAATCCTAAACTAATCCTAACCCTAACCTTACGTAACCATAACATTAAACATAACCCTAATTCTAACCCTAAACCATATCGTAACCCTAACCCTAATTCTAATCCTAACACTAATCGATACTTTTAACACTTACTCTAATGCTAAACCTAACCTTAACCATAACCTAAACTTAACTCTAACAGTAAACCTAAACTAATGCTAACACTATTGCAAACCCTATCAATAATCCTAACTCTAACATCATATCCTAACACTAACGCTAAACATAAGTGTAACCTTAATGCAAACCATGATGCTAATCCTAACTCTAACCCAAACTCTAACCCTAAACCTAACCCTAAAGCGAACCCTAACCAGAAGCCTTACTTTAATGTAAACTTAACACTAACCCTAACCTTAACGTAACCCTAACACTAATCCTAACACTAACCCTAAACAGAACACTAACTCTTAACGTAACCCTAACCTGAACCCGAACCCAAATTCCAAATCTAACCTTAATGTAACTCTAACCCTCACCCTATCCCTAACCCTAACTTTAACCCTATACTAATCCTAAAACTAAATTCTTACCCTAACCCTAAACCTAAGTTTAACCATAATAGTAACCCTAACCATGGCACTAACCTAAGTCTAACCCTAACCTTAAAACTAATCGTAACCCTAACCTTAACCAAAACGCGAACCCTAAACTTAACCGTAACTTTCACGTAAACCTAACCCTAAACCTACCGTTAATGTAACCCTAACACTAACGCTAATCCTAAACCTAAACCTAACATTAACCTTAACATAACCCTAAACCTATAACTAACCCTAAGACTAATCTCTAAATCTAAACCTAACCACAAACCCTAACCGTAACCATAACCCTTGCCGTGAACTAAAACTAATCCTAA
This sequence comes from Pteropus alecto, assembly GCF_000325575.1. Classification (NCBI taxonomy): domain Eukaryota; kingdom Metazoa; phylum Chordata; class Mammalia; order Chiroptera; family Pteropodidae; genus Pteropus; species Pteropus alecto. The sequence continues at coordinate 12,305 of NW_006438905.1, forward strand.
CCTTACCCTATACTTAATCCTAACCCTAACACTAATCTTAACGTAACCCTAACCCTAACTCTAACCATAAGACTAATACTGTATCTAAACTCTTAACCTAAGTCTAAACCTAACTTAACCCTAACACTAACTGTAACCCT
>NW_006438905.1:12466-17374 GCF_000325575.1 Pteropus alecto
TTCCCTAATGTTAACCTTAGAGTAACCCTAACACTAAAAACTAACACTAACACTAATTCTAACTCTAAACTATGACCCTAAAATTAAACCTAAACATAACTGTAACCCTAACCCAAAGAATAACGCTAACCCTATCCCTAACACTAACCCTAACTCTAACCCAAAGCCTAACACAATTGTAACTCTAAAACCTAAACATAACACTAACCCTAACTCTAACCCTAAACCTAACCCTAACCTTAACGTAACCCTAAACCTAACTCTTACCCTAACACTAATCCTAACTCTAAACTCTTACCCTAAATGTAACCCTATACTTAACACATACAGAAACCCTAACCCTAACCCTAACCCAAAACCTTAACCCTAATCCTAACCCAGACCTTAACCCAAATACTAACCCTGTCCCTAACCTAACTCTAACCTTAATGTAACCCTAACCCTAACACTAATCCTAACTCTAAACACTACCCTAACCCGAACAGTGAATTTAACCCTAATCGTAACCATAAACTAAACCTAACCCTAATCCTAACCCTAACAGTAATACTAACTCTAAACTCTTACGATAACCCTAACCCTAAACATAACTGTACCCCTAACCCAAAACATAATGCTAAACCAAACCAAATCCTGACCCTAAACCTAACACTAAGCCTAACAGAACCCTCAACCTTAACCCTAAACCTCACCCTAAACCTAGCCCTAATCCTAAACCAACTCTATCTTTAATGTAACCCAAACTCTAACCCTAAACCTAACACTCATTCTAACTATAAACTCTTACTCTAACCTTAACCTTAAATTTAAACCTAACCCTAAACCTAATAGTAACAAGAACCATAATCCTAACCCTAACCTTAACGTAAGCCTAACGCTGACCCTATTTCTAACCCTATATTTTACACTAACCCTAAACCTAACACTAACCCTAAAGTGAACCTTAACCATAAACTTAACCCTAACACTAAACTCTAAACCTAAACGAAACCACAAACACTAACCCAAACCCTAATACTTACCCTAAACTAAACCTAATCCTAACCCAAAGCCTAAACCTAACCTTAACACTAACCCTAATCTTAACGTAATCAAACCCTAACTCTACCCTATCCCTGACCTTAACCTGAACCCTAACTCTGACCCTACCTTAACTCAAAACTCTGACCCTAAGCTAAACCCTAAACATAACTGTACCCCTAAATGACACCATAATGCTAAACCTGAACCAAACCCTGACCCTAACCGTAACACTAATCCTAATAGAACCCTAACATTTAACCCTAAATCTAACCCTAAACATAGACTTAATCCTAAACCTACCGTAACTTTTACGTAACCCTAACTCTAACCCTAAACCTAACATGCATTCTAAATCTAAACACTTACTCTAACCCTAAGCCGATATTTAAAACTAATTTGAAATCTAATACTAACCCGAACCCTAAACCTAACCCTAACCTTAACGTAACACTAACGCTAACCCTATTTCTAACCCTAAATGTTACGCTAACAATAACCCTAACCAAAACTCCTACCATAAACCTGACACCTAAATTAACGCTAATCTTAAACCTAATCCTAACCCTAACCATAAACGTTACCTGAACCCGAACAATAACCCTAACCCTAACACTAACCCTAAACCTAAAACCTAACCCTAACACTAATCCAAGCCTAAACCTAACCATAACACTAAACCATACCGTAAACGCTAACCCTAACCATAATCCTTACGCTAACCTAACACTATACTAAACCTAAACATAAACCTAACTCCTAACCCTAACCTTAACATAAAACGAACCCTAACTTTAACCCTAACAATAATTCTAACTTTACACACTTACCATAACCCAAACCCTAACCTTAACTGTAAGAGTAACCCTAACCCTATCCCTAACCCTAAAACTACCCTAAACCCTAAACCTGAAATTAAACCTAATTCTAACCCTAACCCTAAATATAACGTGACCCTAACCCTTATACTAGTCCTAACACTAATCCTAACTCTAAACTCTTACCTTAACCCTAACACTACCCTAAACACTAACAGTACACATAATTCGAACTCTAATCATAAACCTAACCTTTACACTAACCATAACCCTAACTTAACCCAAACCCTATCCTTAACTCTAACACTAATCCTAGCTCTAACATCATATTCTAACACTGACCCTAAACATAAATGTAACCCTAAACCAAGCCATAATGCTAAAACTAACCCTAAAACTAACCATAACACTAACCCTAAGCGTAAAACCAACCCTAACCCTAAACACTAAACCTAACCATAACTCTTACTCTAACCCCAAATTTTACACTAACCATAATCCTAACCTTAACCACTGACCCTAAACCTAACCCAAACCCTAATTTAATTCTAAAAAAAACTCTAACCCTACCCTAACCCTAAATATTACCGAAAACATTAACGTAACCCTAACATTAATATTAACCCAGATTAGAACCTTACATCTAAAACTAATTCTAACACTAATTCTCACCCTAACCTTTATTTTATACTAAGAATAACCCTAATCATAACCCTAATGCTAATCTTAACGTAAACCTAAACCTAACTTTTAACCTAACACTAAACAATAACTCTAAACAAACCATAAAACCTAACCCTAACCCTAACCCTTACCCTAACCTAAACCTAAACCTAATCGTACTCCTATCCCTTACCTTAACGTAACCCTACGCTAACCCTGACCCTAACACTAATTCTAACTCTAAACTCTTACCCTAACCCTAACCCTAACCTTAATCCTAACCTAAACTTAAACCTAATAATAACCTTAAACTAATCCTAACCCTAATTTAACCATAACTAAACTTAATTCTAAACTCTTATCCTACCCTAACCATAACCTTTAAGTTATCCTAACCCTAACACTAACCCTAACACTAATCCTAACTCTCAACTCTACCCAGACCCTAACCCTAAACATAACTATAAACCTAACCCTAACACTAACCTTAACTCTATCCCTAACCCTATCACAACTGTAATGCTAAATTCTAAAAGTACACCTAACCCTAACCCAAACCATAACCCTAATTTTAACTCACCCTAATCATAATCCTAACCCTAACACTTAACCTAACTCAGAACTCTTACACCAACACTAAATGTAACCTTAACCCTAACTACAACCCTAAACTAATCCTAACACTTATCCTAACACTAACTTCTTATCCTAAACCAGACTCTAAACATAATTGTGCCCCTAACAGAAAACATAATGCTAAACTTAACACCAACCCGAACCCTAAGACTAACCATAAACCTAACACAATCCTAACCGTGAACCCTAAACCTAAACCTAAACCTAAGCCTAACCACAATCCTAACCCTAAACTTAACGTGACCCTAACCCCTTACCCTAACCCTTACACTAATCATAACAATAATGTCTTACTCTAACCCTAACCCTAACCTTAAACCTGACAGTAAACCTAAAGCTAACACTAACACTAACCCTACCATAAACTCTAACACTAAACATAAATAAAACTCTAACCTTAATACTAACCTTAACATAATTCTAACCGTAACCCTAACCGAAACTCTAACACTTATCACAACTCTAACCCTAATACTAAACCTAAGCTTATGCTTAACAGTAACTCAACCCTAACGTTACTCTAATCTTAACACAAAACCCTCACCATAACCCTATCCCTAACCATAAAATTAAGGTAACCCTAACACTAACACTAACCCTAACACTAATCTTAACTCTAAACTCTTACCCTAACACTAACCCTAACTTTAACCCTAACCCTAACCCTAACTCTAACCCTAACCCTAACCCTAAACCTAACAGAACTATTACCCTTAATCCTAAACGTAACCCTAAACCTTGCCCTAATCCTAAACCTAACCCGAACTTTAACATAAACCTAACTGTAACTCTAAACCTAATATTCATCTTAACTTTAAACTCGGACCTTAAAACTAACCTTAAATTTCACCCTAAACCTAACAGTAACCGGAACCCTAACCCTAACCCTAACCCTAATCTTAAGGTAACCTTAACCCTAAACCTATCTCTAAACCTTAATTTTACACTAACAATAACCCTACACTTAACCTATGACCCCACAACTAACCCTAACGATAATTTAACTCTAAAGTTAACTCTAATCCTAACACTCACTGTAAATCTAAAAAAAACCCATTAAACGTAAATGTAACACTAACCCTAATTGAGATCCTAACCCTGAATCTAAAGCTAATCCTAACACTAAATCTAACATTTACTCTAAATTTTACACTAAAAATAACACTAACCTTAACCCCATACCCTAAACCTGACCATAAACATAACGATAATCTTAATCCTAACCCTAAACCTAACCTTAAACTTACCCTAACCCTAACCCTAATCCTAACACTAAACCCTAACCCAAACATAACTGAAGCCTAAAACTAACCATAAACCTAATTCTAACCGTAACAATAAACTTAACATAACCCTAACCATAACCCTAAACAAACATTAATAGAAATTCTAAACTATTACCCTAACCCTAAACTTAAACTTAAACTTAAACTTAAACATAAGAGTAAGCCTAATCGTAACCCTAAACCTAAACCTAACTTAACACTAACCCTAACTCTAAACTCTAACCCTAAACTAAACTTAACCCTAACCATAACCTTTAACTAATCCTAACCCTAATCTTAACCCTAATACTAATCCGAACTCTAACCACTTACCCTGACCCTAACCCTAAAGATAACTGTAAACCTAATGCAAACCATAATGCTAAACCTAACACTTACTCTAACCCTACCCCTAATTCTAAGCTTAACAAAACCCTAACCCTAAACACTAAACTCAACTCTAACCCTAACTCTAAACCTAAACCTAACACCAATCTTCACATAAT
>NW_006438905.1:19957-33716 GCF_000325575.1 Pteropus alecto
AAGCTTATCCTAAACCTAATTATGATCCTAACCCTAAATTTTCACTAAGTATCTAAACCTCAAACCTATGCCGAACCCTAACTCTAACACTAACTAAAACCCTTACATAACCTAATCCTAAAACTAACCCTAACCCTAAACCTAACTATAACCCTAAATCTAACTCTAACCCTAACCTTAACGTGACCCTAACCATAACCCTAACCCACTCCCTAACCTTAAATCTAAAGCTAATCCTAACCCTAATTCTAACCCTAACCATAAATTTTACACTAAGAATAACCCTGATTCTAACACAATACCCAAATTCTAACCTTAAACCTAAAGCTAACCTTAAACCTAACCGTAACCCTAAAATAATCCTAATCCTAATCCTAACCCTAACTCTAACCCTACCTTAACCTTAACCCTTACTGTAATACTAATTCTAACTCTAAATTCTTACCCTAACTTTAAACCTAAGCTTAACGTTAACAGTAACCCTAACCCTAGCCCTAACATAACCCTAACCCTAACCCTAACTGTAAAACCTAACTCTAACACTATCTATAACCCTAACCTTAAGGTAAACCTAACCCTAACACTAACCCTAACATGAATCTTAACTCTAAATTCTTGCCCTAACCCTAAACCTAAACATAACCATAAGCCTAACCCAAAACATAACTAATTCTAATACTAACACTAACACTAACCCTAACACTAAGATAAGCCTAACAAAACCATCAAACTAAACCCTAAACATAAACTTAACTCTAACCGTAACCCTAAACCTAATCCTAACCTTAACGTAACCTAACACTAATCCTATCTCTAAACACTTACCCGAACCCTAAACGTATACTTAACACTAACAGCAACCCTAAATTTAATCTTATCCCTAACCCTAAACCCTAACCCAAACCGTAACCCTAACCCGAACCCTAATGCTACCTCTAACCTAACGTAAACTTAACCCTACCCCTGAACGTAACCCTAAATTTAACCCTAACTTTAACATATCCCTATCCCTAATCCTAACTCTAACACTAATTCTAACTCTAAACTCAGGCCCTAACCCTAACCATAAACTTAATCCTAACAGTAATCCTAAACTAATTCTAATCCTAATCCTAAATCTAACACTAATCCTAACCATAACCTGTTACCCCAACCCAACCCTAAACGTAACTGTACCCCTAAACCATGGCATTACACTAAACCTAAATCCAACACTGATCCTAACACTAACCTTAACCTAACCCTAACCCTAACCCTAACCCTAACCCTAACCCTAACACTAATCCTAACTCTAAACTATTACCCTAACCCTAACACTAACATAAACACTAACAGTAAACCTAACCCTAAACTTAACCCTATGCTAACCCTAACACTAACCCTGACCCTAACTTAACCTTAACCCTATCCCTAACCCAAACACTAACGCAAACTATAAACTCTTACCCTAACCCACACCCTAACCTTAACCCTAACTTAACTTTAACCGTAACCATAATCCTAAATGAATCCTAACCCTATTCCTAACCCTAACACTAATTCTAACTCTAACATTATATCCTAAAACTAACCCTAAACATATCTGCAAATCTAACCAAAACCACAACCCTAACCTTAATCCTAACGCTAACCTTAAGCTGAATACCAACCCTAATCCTAAACCCTAAACCGAACACTCATCCTAAACCGAACCCTAAATTTTACAATAAGAATAACCCTAAATTACCCCTGACAATAAACCTAACTAAACCCTAATTTAACCCTACCACTAACCCTCATCATAACCGTAACCCTAACCCTATCCCTAACCCTAACCCAAATGCAAAACCCTAACCATAAGCCTAATACGTATCCTAATCGTAACATTAAGCCAAACCATAACGTAACCCTAACCGTAACCCTAACCCTAACACTAATCCTAACTCTAACCTCATATCCTAACACAACATAAATATAACTGTAGCCCTAACCCAAACAATAACGCTATACATAACCCTAACTGTAACTGTAGCCCTAGCCCTAACCCTAACACTCACTCTATGCTAAAGCCTAAACCTGACACTTACCCTAACCCTAACCTTAAATTTTACACTAATAACCCCAACTTTAACCCCTGAAACTAAACATACTCCAGACCCTAATTTAACTCTTAAATTAACTCTAACCCCAAAACTAACTCTAAATCTAACCCAAACCTTAAACGTAACACTAACATTAACAATAACCCACTTTCTAATTCTAAATCAAAAGTTAATCCAAACCTTAATTGTAATCCTAAATCTAAATCTAAATTTTACATTAATAATAACCCTAACAATAACTCCAAACACTAATCTAACCCACAACCTAATGCTAAACCAAAAACTAACCCTAAACCCCTAATCTTAACCCTTACCCTCACCTAACATTAAACCTAACCCGAAACCCTAATCCTAAACCTTACCCTTAGCCTAACCTGAAACTAAAACTAATCCTTACCCTAACAGTATCTCAAACCAAAAACCTATCCCAAACTCTAATCCTAACCCTAAACCTGAACCTTAACATAATCGTTAAACTAACCCTAACCCTAACTTAAACCTACCATAACTCTATCCATAACACTAATCCTAACTCTAAACCCTTATCCTAACCCTAACTTAAATTTAAACCTAACCGTAACCCTAAACTAATCCTAACCCTAATCCTAACCCTAACACTAATTCTAACTCTAACCTCAGACCTTAAATTTAACCCAAAAAAATAAATGTATCAAAACGCAAACCATAACGCTAAACCTAAATCTAACCTTACCGATTAAGCTTAACCCTAACATAAGCCTTCATGTAACCTTAAACCTAACACTACCCCTAACACTATTTTTAACTCTAAAATCTAACACTAACCCTAAACCTAAACTAAACCCAGAAAGTAACCCTAACCCTAACCATAACCGTAATTATAACACTAAACCTGACACTAAACTCTATCCCTAACCCTAACCCGAACCTTAACATAACCCTAACCCTAACAATAACACTAACACTAATCCTAAATCTAAACTCTTACACTAACCTTAAACCTAACTGTAAACCTAACTCTAAGCTAACTCTAATCCTAACGCTAAACCTAAACTTAACCATAATGATAACCCTAAACATAATGCAACCTTAAACCTAACCCTAACACTAATTTAGTCTCAAAATAACTCTAACCCTAACCTTAAACCTAAATCTAACCAAAGGCTTAAACGTAAACCTAACACTAACCCTAACCAGATACTACCTCTAAATCTAATGCTAATTCTCACACGAATTCTAAACCTAATACTAAATTTTACACTAGGAATAACTCTAACCGTAACCCCATACAGCAACCGTAACCCTAACCCTATAACCTACCCCTAACTCTAACCCTAACTCTAATCCTAACCCTGTCCCTAAAACTAATCATAAACCTAAACCTCACCCTAACCCTAACCCTAACACTAACACTAACCGTAACTTAACCCTATCCCTATCCCTAACACGAACACTAATTTTAACGATAAACTCTTACACTAACCCTAACCCTAACTTTACCCCTAACCTTAACTTAACCCTTACCGTAACCCTAAAGTAACCCTAATATTATTCCTAACTCTAACACTAATCCTAACTAACAATCATAACAATAATCCTAACTGTAACATTAACACTAAAACAAACCCTAACCCTAAACCTAACCTGAACTAGAACCAGAATCCTAAATTTTACATGAACAATAGCCCTAAACTTGACTCTTTAAAATAAACCTAACCCAAACACTATTTTAACTCTAAAACTAATCCTAACCCTAATCCTAAACACTAATCCTAAATCTAACGCTTATCCTAATCCTAACACTAAGTCTAACCTTAACCTAACCCTAAACCTAACCCTAACCCTAGCACTAATCCTAAATCTACACTCATACCCTAACCCTAAAGCTAAATGTAACGGTAACCCTAAACCAAACCATAATGCTAAACCTAACCCTAACCATAATCCTAGCACTAACACTAAGCTTAACCCCACCTTAACGCTAAACCCAGAACCTGACCCTACTACTAACCCTAATTCTAAATTTTACAATAAAAATAACCTTACCTTAACACTTGACACTAAACCTACTCTAAACCTAACCCTAACCCTAACACTAAACCTAAACCATCATTTAACTTTTAAACTAACTCTAATCCTAACCCTAATTATATATCTAGCCCAAACCATAATCGCAACCTTAAAACTAATCCGAACTCTGATTCGAACCCTAAATCTAAAGTTAATCCTTACCTTAATTCTAACCCTAACTTTACATTATACACTAAGACTAACCCTAACACTAACTCCAAACCCTGACACTAACCCTACCTAACACTAATCTTAAACCAAACAGTAACCTTAAACCCAACCCTAGCACTAACACTAACCTAACCATGAATCCTAACTCTAACCTTAAAATAACCCTAACATTAATCCTAAACTTAACACTAATTCTAACTCTAAACTCTTACCCTAGCCCTAACCCTAATCTTAACCCTAACAGTAACCCTACCTCTAAACAAAAACCTAACTGTAACTCTCATTCTAAACCTAAACAGTAACCATAACCCTAACCCTAACTCTAAATCTAAAGCTAATCTTAACCCTAATTCTAAACAAAACCCGAAATTTTACACTAATAACACTAACACTAACCCCAAACCCTAGCCCGACCCTTAAACCTTACGTTAACGTAATCTTAAACCAAACCCTAACCCTAAAACTTCACTTATCCTAAACCCTAATTCTAACCGTAACCCTAAACATATTTCTAAAAGTAAATGTAACCCTAACCCTAACACTAGTCCTAAACCTAAACCCTAACCTAACACTAATCCTAACCCTAACCCTAACCCTAATCTTAACCATAAGCAAGAACGTAACCCTAACCCTAACACTAACTCTAACCCTAACTTAATACTAATCCTAACCTTAACTCTAACCTTAAATCTACCTTAACCTTAACGTAATCTTAAATGTAACCATAACCTTAAACTAATCCTAAATCTAACCCTAAATTTAACACTAAATCTAAACATAAACCTAAACTTAATCCTAACCCTAATCCTAAACCTAGCCATAAACCTAATCTTAACATAATCCTACCCTAACCCTAATCCTAACACTAATCCTAACTCTAAAAATTTACCCTAACCCTATACCTAAACTTAAACCTAACAGTAACCCTAACCCTAATCCTAAGCTTAATGTAACCCTCACCCTAACCCTAATGCTAATCCTAACTCTAAACTCTTACCCTAAGCCTAAAGCTAACCTTAAACCTAATGGTTATCCGAACCCTTAACCGAACACTAACTCTAACCCTAACTCTAACCTATATCTAATCCTAACATTAACCCTAACAATAACACTAACCATAACCTTAAACCTAAGAGTAACCCTAATCCTAACCCAAAACTGAACCCTAACACTAATCTTTACGCTAACCTCTTACCCTAACCTTAAAACTAACCACAATCCTAAATTTTACACTACAAGAACCTTAACATAATCCCCTGACCGAAAACCTAACACTAACCCAAATTTAACTCTAAAACTAACTCTAACCCCAAACTGAACACGAAATCTAACGCAAACCATAACGTAACACTAACACTAACCTAACCCAGTTCTAACCCTAAAGCTTAAGCTAATCCTAACGCTAATTCTAACCCTAACCCTAAATTTACACTAACAATAACCCGAACTATAAACCCTAACCCTAGCCCTAACCGAAACACTATATCCTAACCTTATCCCTAACCCTATCCATAACCCAAACCCTAACCGTAACCTTAACGTCACCCTAACACTAACCCTAACACTAACACTAACCCTAACACTAAAACTAATCCTAACACTAAATTCTTGCACTAATCCTAACTGTGACCTTAAACCAAACCTAAACTTAACCCTAACAATAATCCTAAACTAATCCTATCCCTAACCACAACACTAAACTAAACATAACCCTAAACTTACATCTAACCATAACACAAATCCTAAAAATAAACTCTAATCCTAACCCTAACATTAAAGTTAAAAGTAACCCTAACACTAACTATAAACCTAACACTAACTCTAAATTTAACCCTAAATGTAACCTTAAACCTAACCAAACCAAAACCCTAAAACTAATCGTAACTCTAAATTATTACACTTATCCCTAAACCTAACCTTAAAGCTAACAATAACCCTAACACTAACCATAACCCTATCCCTAAACCTAACAATAAAACTAACGCTAAACTTAACCATAACCGTAACGCTAACCCTAACCTTAATCGTAACCCAAACCCTAACTCGAAATCTTAGCCCTAACCCGAAACCTTACCCTAAAGTGACCATAAAACTAACCCTAACCTCACCCTAACCCTAAACCTAACCTTAACTCGAACCTTAACGTAACCCTAACACTAATCATAACTCTAAAACTAATCCTTACACTGAATTCTTACCCTAACCCTAACCCAAACCCTACTTAAACCCTAACCTTTCACAATATCCTAACCCGAAACCTAACTCTAAACCTAACACTAAACCTAACCCTAAACCTAAAACTAATCCTAACAATAATCCTAAATCTAAACTCTTACTCTAATCTTAAACGTACACATAACCATAAAAATAACTGAAAACCATACAGTAACCCCAACCCTAAACCTATTCCTGAACGAAATCCTAAACCCTAACTCTAACTCTAACCCTAACCTTAACTGATCCCTAAAACTAATCTAACCCTAACACTAATCCTAACTCTATACTCTTACCCTAACCCTATCCTTGACCTTATACTTAACCTAAACTTAACGATAGTCATAACCCCAAAATAATCCTAACCCTAACCTTATTGTAACCTTAACGCTAACCCTATACCTAACACTAATCCTTACTCTAAACTCTTACCCCAACCCGAAGCGTGACCCAACCCTAACATAAACTTAAACCCAACTGTAATCCTAAACTTGTATTATCACTATTCATAGCCCTAATATTAATACTATCTCTAACCTCTTACACTAAACCTAAACCTAAACATAAATGTAACGATAACAGAAACCATAATGCTAAACATAACCCTAAACCTAACCCTAACCCTAACAATACGCCTAAAACAACCCTAACCCTAACCCTAACCCTAACTGCAAACCAAAACTTAACCCTAACAGTAACTCTAACCCTAACCATAAACCTAACCCTAACCCTAACCCTAAACCTAAACCCTAACCCTAAGCCTAAACCTAACCCTAACCCTAACCCTAACCCTAACCCTAATCTTAACCCTAAACCTAAACCTAACTCTAACCTTAACCGTAAGAGTATCCCTACCCCTAACTCTAACCTTAACACCAACACTAATCCTAACTCTAACCTCTGGTCCTAACACTAACCGTAACCCTAACAATAAATATTACACTAACAAGAACCCTAACATTAGCACCTGGACCCAAACCAATGCCTAACACTAATTTAACTCTAAAACTAAATCTAACCCTAACCTGAACCCAAAATTTAACCCCAAATTTAAAAGTAACCCTTACACTAAACCTAACCAGGATAATAACCCTAAATCTAAAGCTAATCCTAATCCTAATTCTAACAATAATCGTAAATTTTCCACTAAAAAAACCCTATCCCTTAAACATACTGTAACCCTGTCCCCAAATCAAATGGTAATCTTAACCTAACCGTAACTCTAACACTAACCCTAATCATAACTCAAACTCTAACCCTAAACCTAACCCTAACACTAACCCAATCCCTAACCATGAAACCTAACATAAACCCTAAAAATAACCTTAACATAACCCTAACCCTAAACCTAACCCCTAAAATACCCCTAACCATAACTCTATAGATAACACTAAAAATAACTCTAACCTCTTACCCTAACCCTAATCCGAAATTTTGTACTAACAATAACCCTAAACTTAACTCCGGATGGCAAATGTAACCCTGACCCTAATTTAACTCTAAAAATGACTCTAAACTTAACCCTAAACTGAAATCCAATGCAAATTTTAAACGTAACCCTAACACTAACCATAACTCAGATCATAACCTTAAATTTAAAGCTAAACATAACACTCATTCTAACCATAACCCTAAATGTTACACCTAAATAACATTAACCCTAATCACTTACTCTAAACCTAACCCTAACCCTTACCCTAATGCTAAACCCTAAACCTAACTTTAACCGTAAACCCTGAACCTAACCTTAACCCTAACCCTAACCCTCTCATTAACCCTAATCCTAAACCTAACCCTAACACTAACAAAGACCCTAACCCTAACCCTAACCTTAACGTAACCCAAACCCTAGCACTAATCCTAACTTTATACTCTTACACTAACCCTAAACCTAACCTTATTTGTAAAAGTAACCCTAACTCTGAAGCTAACACTAATACTAACTCTAACTTCTTACAATAACCTCATCCCTAACAGTAACCCTATTCCTAAAAATAACCCTAGACTAGCTTAACACTAACCATAACCTTAACACAAATACTATGTCAAACTCTTACCGCAGCCTTAACCATAAACTTAACCCTAACCTAATTTAACGCTCACCGTAATCCTAAACTAATTTTAATGCTAACACTAATTCTAAATCTAACATAATATCCTAAACCGTAACCATAACCCTAACCTTAACATTAATACCGACTCTAACATCCTATCCTAAACCTGACCCTGAACATAATTGTTACTATAACTCAACACATAACGCTATACCTAAACTAATCTTAACCCTAAACCTAACCATAATCCTAACCCTAACACTAATCTGAACTCTGATCTCTTACCCTAACCTTACCCATAAACTAAACTCTAACCTAAACTTAACCCTAAATATAACCCTAAACTAATCCTAACCTTAATATTAACCCTATTATAATCATAACTCTAACCTCATAACCTAAACCTAAACACTAACCCTAACACTTACCCTAACCCTAACCATAACCATAATGCTAAACCCAAACCCAAACCCTAACCCTGAACCTAACCCGCACCTTAACATAACCTTAACATTAACGTTAACCCAGATTATAACACTAAATCTAAAGATAATCCTAACCCTAATACTAACCCTAACCCTAAATTTACACTAAGAATAACCCGAACTCTAAAGATAACTATAACCCTAACCCAAATCATAATGCTAAACCCAACCATAACCCTACCAATAACCATAACCCTAACCCTAAGCCTGACACCACCCTAACTCTAAACTCTAAACCTAACAATGACCCTAAACCTAACCATATCCCTAAACCTAACTCTAACCGTAACCATAACCTACAAGTAACCCTAAACCAAACCCTAACACTAACCCAGATCCTTACTCTAACGCTAAACCTAACCCTAACAATAACCCTAACCTTAGCGTAATCCAAACCTAACCTTACCTATAATGCTAATCCTATTTCTAAACTATTACCTTAACCCTAACCCTACCCTTATCACTAACCGAATTTAACCAGTACCTAAACAATAAATTATACATAACCCTAATGATAAACCTAACATTAATCCTAACTCGAACCACTAATCTTAACCATAATCCTAACCCTAACCCTAAATTTTACACTAACAATAACCGTAAACTTAAACCCTACCCCAAACCAAACCCTAAACCTAATTTAATTCTAAAACTAACTCTAACCTTAAACCTAAACCTAAATATAACTGAAACCTCTACGTAAAACTAACTCTAACCAAACCCTAATACTAACACTATATCTAAAGCTAATCCAAACCCGAATTCTAAACCTAACCCTAAATTTACAATAACAATATCCCGAACTCTAAACCCATACCCTAACCGTAATCCTAAGAATAATACTAACATTAACCCTAGCAGTAACCCTAACCCTAACCCTAACACTAACCCTAACACTAAACCCTAGACCTAATCCTAACCCTAACTCTAACCTGATAACCTAACCCTAACCCTAACATAACTGTAAAACTAACTGATACCATAACACTAAAATTAAACATAACTCTAACCCTAAACCTAAACCTCACCCTTACTCTAACCTTAACACTAATTTTAACTGTAAACTCTTATGCTAAACCTAAGCATAAACATAAACGTAAGGGTAACGCTAACCCTAACCCTAAACTTAACACTAAATGTAACCCTAGCCCTAAGACTAAACACTAAACCTAACCCTAACCCTAACCCTAACAATAACCCTAATTCTAACCCTAATAGTAACGTAACCCTAAGTTAACCCTAACACTAACAATAATCCTAATTCTAAACTCTTACCTTAAACCTAACCCTAACCCTAACCATAAGCCTAACACAAACCCCAACCCTAAATACTAAACCTAACCTTAAATCTAACCTGAATCCTAATTTTTTACAATAACAATAACCCTAACAATAACCCCTAAACCTAAACCTAACCCAAATTCTAATTTAACTCTAAAACTAACTCTAACCCTAACCCTAACCCAAACTCTAACACAAACCCTAACCCTAGCCCTAAACCTAATGCTAATCTTATCCGTAAAAGTAATCTTAACCCTAACCCTAACCCTAAATTCTAATTATAACATTAACCGTAACCCTAACTTTAACCTTAAAGTAATCCAAACCATAATCCTATCCCGAATACTAATCCTAAATCTGCCATCATACCCTAACCCTGACCGTAACATAACTGTAACTTTAACCCAAAACATAATGCTAACCCTAACCTTAACCCTAACCCAAATCCTAACACTAATACTATCTCTAAACTCTTACTTGAACCCTAACATTAAACTAATGCTTACCCTAACCTTAACCCTAAACCTAACCCTAACACGCATACTAACCCTAAACCTAACATTAAACCGAACACAAAATCTAACCCTCTTCTTAACGTAACCCTAAACCTAAACATAACCCGTATCACTAAAATCTAACACTACACCTATCCATTAATCCTAACACTAACCCTAACCCTTACACTAACCTAAACCTAATCCTAACCCTAACTAGAACACTAAGCCAAAACCTACCCCTAAACTTTATGACCCTAATCCTAAACCTAAAACCAACACTAATCCTAACTCTAAACTCTTACCATCACCATAAACCTAAGCTTAACCCTAACAGTAAACCTAACCATATCCCTAACCTAAACCTAACCCCGATTCTTACCCTAACCTTAACATAACTCTAACCCTAATACTAAACCTAACACTAATCCTAACTCTAAACTCTTACCTTAACCCTAAATCTAATCTTAAAACTAACGGTAAATGTAACCTTATCCCTAATCTAACCATAACCCTAATTCTAACCGTAACCATAACGTAAGGTTAACCCTAAGCCTAAATCTAATCCTAACTGTAAACTCTTCCCTAACCCTAATCCTAACTTTAACCCTAACCCTATCACTAATCCTAACTCTAAACTCTTATCATAACCCTAACCGTGACCTTAACCCTAAACCAAATTTAAAACTACCAGTTAGTCTAAACTAATCCTAACCTAATCCTAACCTTACCACTTGTCTTAACTCTAACCGCTTACCCTAACCATAACCCTAAAGATAACTGTACTCCTAAACCAAATGATATCACTGTACAAAACCCAACCCTAAACCAAACCATAAACGGAAGCCTAACACAACCCTAAACCTAAATCCTAATCCTAACCCTAACCCTAACCATATCCCTAACCCTGCAATAAACTTACCCTTAGTCTAATCCTAACCCTAATCCTTACCATAACACTAATCCTAACTCTAATTTCCTACACTAACTCTAACCCAAACTTTAACTCTAACCTACAACTAACCGTAACCCTAAGGCTAAACTAAAATTAACACGAATACTAATCCTAAAAATAATCCTAACTGTAACCTCCTACCCTAACCCTAAACCTAAACATAACTTTAATCCTAACTCAAACATAACGCTAAACCTAACCCTAACCTTAACACATACCTAAACCTAATGCCAACACTAACCCACACCCTAACCTAAACCTAACCCTAACCTTAATGCTAAAATAACTATAACCATAACCCAAACCATAACACTAAAACTAAACCTAACTCTAACTCTAACACTAAACCCTAACCCGAACCATAACCCTAACTCTACCCTAACAGTAAAACTAACCCTAAACCAAACCCTAACCCTAAACTAATCCTAACACTAATACTAATATTAACTATAAACTCTTACCCTGACCCTAACCCTAAATTAATCCTAATCCTAATCCTAACCCTAACAGAAATTCTAACTCTAACGTCTAAACCTAACCATAAACATAACTGAAACCCTAACTCAACCATAAAGCTAAACCTAACCCTAAATCTAATACATACCTAAGCCTATCACCAACCCTAACCCTAAACCCGATAC
Organism: Pteropus alecto; assembly: GCF_000325575.1. Lineage (NCBI taxonomy): Eukaryota > Metazoa > Chordata > Mammalia > Chiroptera > Pteropodidae > Pteropus > Pteropus alecto. Next base: position 32,383 of record NW_006438905.1, read on the forward strand.
CTAACCCTAGCCCTACCGTAACTTTAAATTTTACACTAACAATAGCCCTAAACTTAACACCTGACCCTAAACCTAACCCTAACGATAATTTAACTCTAAAACAAACTCTAACTCTACCCCTAACTCTAAACCCTAACCCTAACCCTAAGGCTGACACTAACCCTAACTTTAACAATAATTCTAACCGTAAGCTCTTACATTAACCCTAACCTTAAACATAACTGTATCTCTAACAAAATCATAACGCTAAAACTAACCCTATCCCTTAACTTAACCCTAATACTAAACCTAATTCTAACCTTAATGCTTACAGTAACCCTAACCCTACCCTCACCCTAACCCTATACTTAAACCTAATCCTAACCCTACATGAACCTTAAGTTATCAGTAACCCTAAACCTAACCCTAACACTAAACCTAAGTCTAAACTCTTACCCTAACCCTGACACTAAACATAACTGCAAAGCTAACACAAACTATAACACTAACCTTAACCCTAAACCTAACTCTAAGCCTAACAACGCTAACCCTAAACCCTAAACCTATCCCTGACCCTAAACCTAACCCTAAATGTTACACTAACAATAACCCTAAACTAAACACCTGATCCTAAATGTGACCCTAACAATAATTTAAATCTTAAACTAACACTAATCCTAAGCCTAACCCTAAATCTAACCCAAACCGTAAACGGAAACCTAACACTAACCGTAACCAAGATCCTAACACAAAATTTAAAGCTAATCGTAACCCTAATTCTAACTCAAACCCTAAATTTTGTACTCAGAATAACACGAAATCTAACCCAATATCCTAACGCTAACCCTAAACCTAATGCTAACCGCAACCCTAACAGTAACCCTAACAGTAACCTAACCCTAAAGCTAACCTTAAACCTAACCCTAAACCTAACCCTAACCTTAAGTTAAACGTAACCCTAACACTATCCCTAACCCTAACTCTAAGACTAACACCAATGCTAACTCTAAAACCTAAACCTAACCTTACCCCTAATTTAACTCTAAACCCAACCCTAACTCTAAACCTAACCTTACATTTAAAACAAAGCTTAAAAGTAACCGTAATACTAACCGTAATCGAGATCCTAACACTAAATACAAAGCTAATCCTAACCTTAATTCTAAACCAAACCGTAAAATTTAGAGTAAGAAGAACCTAAACGCTAATCCCATAACCTAAACCCAACCCTAAACCTAATGCTAACCTTAATCTTAACAGTGACTCTAATACGAAACCTAACCCCAACCCTAACTCGATCTCTAACCCTAACTCTAACCTTAATTCCATACCCTAACCCTAACCATAAACCTTAC
>NW_006438905.1:33749-37881 GCF_000325575.1 Pteropus alecto
TAACCCTAAACCTATCCCTAACCTTAACCGTAACCCTAACCCTAACACAAACCTTAACCCAAACACTAACCTAAACTGAATGCAAACCCTAACTCTAAAGTAATCCTATCCCTAAAACTTACCCTAACACTAATCCTAAATGAAACCTATTACCATAACGGTAACCCTAAACCGAATGCTAACATTAACCCTAACATTAACGCTAACCTGAATCTTAACCCAAACCCTAACACTAACCTTAACCAAAATCCTATTCACTAAACCTAACCCCATACCTTAACCCTAACCCTAACCTAACCTTAATGCTAACATTAACCCTAACAATAACCCTAACTGTAACCATAACACTAACCCTAAACATAACCCTAAGCCTGACCCTAACCTTAACTTAACACTAACCCTAAACCTAACTCTAAGCCTGACCCTAACTTTAACTTAACACTAACCCTAACCCTAACCCTAGCCCTAACAATAACCCTAAAACTAACCCTATGACAAAACTTAACCCTAACCATAACCCTAAACTAATCCTGCCCCTAATTCTAAACTTAACACTAATCCTACTCTAACCTCTTATCATAAATTGTGACCCTAAACCAAAGTATCATGCTATACCTAGCCCTAACCCTAACCTAACTCTAAACCTACACTAACTGTTACAATAACAATCACAATAACCTTAACCCCTGAACCCAAACCTACCCCTAACCCTAATTTAACTATAAAACTAACTGTAACTGTAACACTTACCCTATCCCTAAATCTAACCCAAACCTTAAACGTAATCCTAACACTAAACCTACCCAGATCATAAACCTAAATCTAGGTCTAATCCTAACCTTAATTCTAAACCTATACACTAAGCATAACCCTAATCCTAACCCAATACCCTAAACCTAATCCTAAATATAACGTTAACTTTAACACTAAGAATAACCCTAAACCCAACCGTAAACCTACCCTAACCCTAACCCTATCCCCAACCCTAATCCAGGCCCTAATCCTAACCCCAACAATAATACTAACCCCAACCCTAATTTAACCCTAACACTATCACCATACACTAACCCTAACCCAAAACCTAATGTTAAACTTAACCCTAAAGTAACCCTAAGCCTAACCTTTACAATAATCCTAACTCGAAAGTCTTAAACTAACCCTAAACTGAACCTTAAACCTATCCTAAAAATAAACCTAACTGTAACCATAAACTAATCCTAACTCTAACCCTTACCCAAACACTAATCCTAACCCTAAACCTAAACCTAAACCTAACCCTAATACTAACCCTATCCATAAACCTAACATTAAAGTAATGCTTACCCTAACCCTAACCCTAAACCTAACTCTAACACTAACCCTAATACTAACCTTAGCATAACCCTAACTCTAACATAATCTTAATACTAATAGTAACTCTAAACTCTAAACTCTTCCCTTAACCGTAACCCTAACCTTATCCCTATCCTAAACATAAACTTAACTATAACCTTAAACTAATCCTAAACCTGATCTTAACCCTAACACTTATCCTTACTCTAAACTCATACCCTAACACTAACCCTAAACATAACTATAACTGTAACCCAAACAATAACGCTAAACCTAAACCTGACCCTAACCCTAAGCCGAACTATAAAACTAACTCTAACCCGAACCATAACTCTAACCCTAATCCTAATGCTAAACCTAACCGTATCCATAATGATACTCTAACTTTAACACTTGCCCTAACACTACTCCTAACTCTAACAACTTACCCTGACCTTAACCCTAAACCTAACACTAATTATACACTAACAATAACCTTAAACTTAACACCTGACCCCAAACCTAACCCGAACCCAATTTAACTCTAAAACTAACTCTAACCCTACCCCGAAAAATAATATGACGCAAACCTTAAATGTAACCCTAACAGTAATGCTAACCAGATCCTAAACCTAAATCTAAAGCTAATACTAACCCTAATTCTAACCTTAACCCTAAATTTTACACTAAGAATAATCCTAATCATAACCCAATACCCTAACCCTATTCCTAAATATAACGTTAACTTTAACCTAAGAGTAACCCTAAACCCAACCATGAACCTAACATAACCTTAACTCTATCCCTAACCCTAATCCAGACCCTAAAACTAACCCCAACAATAACACTAACCCCAACCCTAACTTAAACCTAACCCTATCCCTAACCCGAACAATAATCCTAACTCTAAACCCTTACCCTAACAATAACCCTAAGATTAATCCTAACCAAAACTTAACCCTAACCATAACACTGAACTAATCCTAACACTAATCCTAACCCTAACACTAATCGTAACTCTAAACTCTTTCTCTAATCTTAACCTAATCTAAACTATAACAGTAACCATAAACTTAAGCCAAACCCTTACCCTAACCTAAATCGAAACCTAAACCCTAACTCTAATCTTAACCGTAACTCTAACATTAACCCTAACACAAACACTAAATCCTAACCCTAACCCTAACCCTATTCCTAACCTCAAAATAACCCTAACCGTACCTAACCGTAACACTAATCTCAACTCTAAACTCTTACATTAACCCGAAACCTAACCTTAACCCCAACTTTAACCCTTAGTCTAACGCTAACCCTAACCATAAACCTAACCCTAATCCTAACTTCGACGTAACCATGAATCTATCCCTAACCCTAATACTATTCCTAACACTAACTTCTTAACCTAAACATAACCCTAACCCTAAGCCTAAATTTTACACTAACAATAATCTTAACCTTATCTCCTAACCCCCAAAGTAAACCTAATTCTACTTTAAGTCTAATTCTAACACTAAACCTAACCCTAACTCTAACACTTACCTAACCTAATCCGAAACCTAAACCTTACCCTAACCTTAAACCTAACACTAACCCTAACCCTAAATTTTACAATAACAATAACCCTAACCATAACTGCTGACCCCAAACAAAACCCTAAACCTAATTTGACTCTAAAACAAACTCTAACCATAACCCTAACACTAAATTTAACCAAAACCTTAATCTTAACACCAACCCTAACCAAATCCAAGATCCTAACCCTAAATATAAAGCTAATCCTTACCCTATTTCTAATTCTATACTTAAATTTTACACTAAGAATAACCGTAAACCTAAAACCAAGGCTTAACTCTTACCCTTTACCTAACACTAATCTTAACCTTAATAGTAACCCTAACCCTATCCTTAACACAAACGCAAAGCCTAAATTAAACCTAACCGTAACACTAACACTAATGCTAACTCTAAACTCTGACATTAACCCTCAACCTAAGCTCAACCCTAACAGTAACTTTAACCCTAAGCCTAACACAACCCTAATCCTAATCCTAAACCTAACCCTAATCCTAACCCTAATCTAACAGTAGCACTAACCCTATTTCTAGACCTAATCCATAACCTAACCCGAATCCTAACTCTAACAATAATCCTAAACTTAATGTAACAGAAATCCTAACTATAACACTAAAACTAATCCTAACTCTAACCTGTTACTCTAACCCTAATTCTAAATGTAACTCTAAATTTTCCACCAAAATACCCCTAACGCTAACTGCATATCTGTATACTTACCCTTAACCTAACGCTAATCTTAAACCTAACAGTAACCCTAGCCGAAACCTGAACCTAACACTAACACTAACACTAACCCCTAACCATAATCCTAACCCTAACCCTAACAAAACCCTATCCCTAACACTAACCCTAACCCTAATCCTAAACCTAACCTTAACACAAAAGATAACCTGAATTTAACCCTAAAGAAAGCCTAACCCTAACACTAATCCTAACTCTTAACTCTTACCCACAAACAGTAACCCTAACCAAAACCTAACCTAAACTTAACCGTAAAATAACCCTAAACTAATCCTAACTCTATTCCTAATTCTAACCTAATCCTAACTCTAGCATCATATCCCAACAAATACGCTAAACATAACTTTAACCCTAATCCAAACTTTAACACTAAGACTAACCCTAACCCTAACCCAAAACATAACCCTAAACCTAACCCTAAACCTAAACATAAGCCTAACACCAAACTTAACTCTAAACACTACACCTACACGTAACCCTCAACATAATCCTAAAATTTATTCTA
>NW_006438905.1:37940-59944 GCF_000325575.1 Pteropus alecto
AAACTAAATCTAAATTAAGCTTAACCCTAATAGTAATCTTAAACTGTCCTAATCCTAACCGGAACCATAACACTAACCCTAAATCTAACCTTTCACCCTACCCGTAACCATAAACATAACTGTAACCTGAACCCAAAAAATACCCCCAATCCTAACCCTAACCCTGACTTTAATATAATCCTAACCCTAATCCTAACCCTAACCTTAATGTAACCCTAACCCTAACACAAACCCTAGCACTAATACTAACACTAAACTCTTACCCTAACCTTAACCCTAATCTTAACCCTATCCTAAAGTTAATCCTAACAGTAACCCTAAGCCGAACCCAATACCTACCCCTACCCCAACCCTAAACCCTAACCTTAACCCTAACCCTAACCCTAACCCTAACCCTAAACCCAAAACCTAACCCTAACCCTAACCCTAACCCTAAATTTAACCCTAATCTAAGTTTAACCCTAACCATGACCCTAAACTTATTTTCACCCTAATTATAACCCGAACACTAATCCTAAATCTAACTTTTTACCCTAACCCTAACCATAACCATAACCTTAACGTAAACCTAAATCTAACCCTAACCCTATCACTAATCCTAACTCTTACCCTAACCCTAATCTTAATGCTAACCCTCACCCTAACGCTAAACCCGTACCCTAACGCTTATACTAATCCTAACTCTAAATTCTTACCCAAACACTAACCCTAAAGCTAACCCTAAACACTAACTCTAACCCTAAACCCTGACCCTAACCCTATACCTAAACCTGAACCTAATCCTAACAGTAAACCTAACCCAAACTTTAAATATAACCATAACAATAACCCGACCGAGATCCTAAACCGAAAACTAAAGCTAATCCGAACTCTAATATTAAACCTAAAAATAAATTCTACACTAGGAATAATCCTAATCCTAATGCCATACGCTAACCCAAACATTAAACGTATCACTAATATTAATCCTAACAATACCCTAAACCCTAACCCTAATTCAAACCCTAACCCTAAACCCTACCCCTAAATCTAACACTAAACCTAAAACTATCCCTAACGCTGATCTTAAACCTAACTCTAAACCTAATCCTAATCTTAACCTTAATGTAACCCTAACCCTAAACCTAACCCTAAACTTAACCCAAAATTAAACTTAATCTTAACTATAATACTATACAAATCTTAACATTAATCGTAACCCTAACACTAATCCTAAATCTAACATTTTACCCTAAATCTAACCCAAACATAAGTGTAACACTAACCCAAACCATGACCTAAAACTGACCCAAACCCTAAATCAGAACCCTAAAGCTAACACTAAACCCAAATCTAAACTCTCGCCTTAACCCTAACCCTAACCCTAAACCCAAACCCTAAATCTAAACCTAAACCTAACCATAACCCTACCCTAACCGAAACCTTAAATGTAACCATAACGCTAACCCTAATCCACATGCTAATCCTCAATGTAAAGCTAATCCTAACCCTAATTCTAACCGAAACCCTAAAATTTACAATAAGAATAATCCTCACCCTAAACCCATACCCTAACACTAATACTAACCCTAACCCTATCTCTATCACTAAACTTAACCCTAAAACTAACCCTAACTGAAAAATTAAATGTAACCCAAATACTAACCATAACCCAATTCCTAATACTAAATCTAAAGCTAATCCTAACCCTAAATCTAACCCTAACCCTAAATTTTACACTAACTATAACCCTAACCCTAACCCCATACTGTAACACTAAACGTAACCCTAACACTCACCCTATCCCTAACCCTAATCCTAACACTAACTCTAACCCTAACCGTACCCTATCTCTAACAATAAAACTAACCTAATTAACCCTAACCCTAACCATAACAATAATACAAATTCTAACACTAAAATCTTACAGTAACCATAAGCTTAACCTTAATCCTAACCTAAACTTAAACATAATCATAACCCTAAACTACTCCTAACCCTAAATTTAACCCTAACTCTAATCCTAACATTAACCTCATACCTTAAACCTAACTCTAAACTTAACTGTAACCGTAACTGAAATCTAATGGTAAACCTAAACCTAACCCTAACCCTAACTCTAACCCGAAGCCAAACACCAACCCTAACCGTCAACCCAAAACCTAACCCAAATCTTAAACCTAACCCTAAATTCTACAGTAAAAATACACCTAACATTAACCCCTGACCCTAAACCTAACCGTAACACTAATTTAACAATAAAAATAACTCTAACCATAAACCTAACCATAAATATAAACCAAAATTAAACGTAATCCTAACACATACCCTAATCAAGATCATAACCCTCATTCTAAAGCGAATCCTGACACTAATTCTAAACCTAACCCTAAATTTTACACTAAGAATAACCATAACCCGAACCCCATACCTTAACCCTAACAGTAGCCCTAAGTCTAATCCTAACCCTAACCCTAACCTTAATGTAACCCTAACTCTAACCCTAACCCAAACACTAATGCTAACTCTAAACTCTTACCCTAAACCTAAACTTAAAGATTACCGTAACAGTCACCCTAACTCTAACCCTAACCTTAACCCTAAACTAAACTTAAAACTAATCTGAACCCTATACTAATCCTAACCCTAATCATAACTGTAACACTAGTCTTAACTTTAACCTCATACACTAACCCTAACCATAAACATAAACGTATATAACCCAAAATATAAAGAGAAAGCTAACCTTAAAGCTAATCCTAATTCTAACCCTAAGCCTAAACCAACCCTAACACGAAACCCTTAACCTAACCCTAACCCTAAACTTAACACTAAATTTTGCACTAACAATAAACCTTACATTAACCACTGACCCTAAATCTAACCCTAATTCTAATTTAACTCTAAAATTAACTCTAACACTAGCCCTAACTCTAAATCTAACACAAAACTTAAACGTAACTCTAACACAAACCATAACACAGATCCTAACCCAGAATCTAACGCTTAACCTAAAACTAATTCTACCCATCCCCTAAATTTCGCACTAAGAATAACCCTAACCATAACCACATACTCTACACATAACCCTAAACATAACGCTAATTTTAATACTAACCATAATCCTAACCCTAACCCTCACCCTAACCCTGTCCTTAAACATAAATGTAACATAAACACTAAACCCTAACCATAAACTTAACACTCAAACCTAACCATAATCCTAAACCAATCTTAACCATAACTCTAATGTAACCCTAAAACTAAACCTAAACCTAACACTAATTCTAACTCTAAAGGCTTACCCTAACCTAAAACTACTCTTAACTCTAACAGCAACCTTAACACGAACCCTAACCCGGACCCTACCCTAAACCTAATCCTAAACCTAACCCTAACACTTAACCCTAAGATAAAACTAACACTAACAATAAACTCAAACCTTAAAAATAACCATAAAACCTAACTCGAACACTAACCCTAACCCGAAAACTAACCCTATCCCTAACCCTAACCCTAACTCTAACTCTAACCTTAACCATAACCTTAACGTAACTCTAACTCTAACCCTAACCCTAACACTAAACCTAACACAAAAGGATCTCCCTAACCTAAACCCTAATCTTAACCCTAACAGTAACTTTAATCCTAACCCTAACCCTAAATGGAAACTCTAACCTAACCCTATCACTTACACTAACATAACCCTAATACTAACTCTAACTCTAACCCTAACGCTAACCCTAACCTTAACATAAATCTAACACTAACGCTAACCCTAAAACTAATCCTAACTTTAAACTCTTACAGTGAGTGTAAACTTAAAGTTAACCCTATCAGTAACCCTAACCCTAACCCTAACCTTAACTCTAAACTAACCTTAAACCTAAACTTAACCTTAAATAAATCCTAAATGTAATAATAACACCAACACTAATCTTAACTCTAAACTCCTACTCTAACACTAACCCTAAATATAAAAGTATTCCTAATTTAAACAATAACACTAAACTTGCACCATAACGCAAACACTAATCCTAACTAAACTCTTGCCCTAACCCTAACGATAAACATAACTATAACCCTAACACAAACCATACCACTACAGCTAACCCTAAACCTAACTGTAAGCCTAACACTAACCTTAACGTAACACTAACCCTAACCCTAACACTAACACTTATCCTAACTCTAAAACCTTACCCTACAGCTAAACCTAACCCTAAAACTAACCGTAACCGTACCCCTAAGCCGAACAACAGCACTAACCCTAAACCCTAAAACTAATGCTAACCCTAACCATAACCCTTAACCCCAACTCTAACGATAACCGTTACCCTAACACTATCCTTAACATAAGACTATCCATAACCATAACCCTAAATTTAAGCCTAACCCTAACCCTAACACTAAACCCTAAGCCTAATTTTACACACTAGTCCTAAAACTAACGATTACCCTAACCTATACCTAAACTTAACCCTAACCCTAATCCTAACCTTAAACATAACCCTAAAACCCAACCCTAACTCAAATACTTACCCTAACCCTAACTTTAAGGTAACCCTAACTAAAAACTAATCCTAACATTATTCCTAACTCTAAACTCTTATTATAACACTAAAGCTAACGTTAACCATAACTGTAACCCTAACCCTAACATTAACGCTAAAACCTAAACCTAACCGTAACTCTAACACTAATACTAAGTTTAAATTCTTACCCATCCCCTAACTGTAACCTTAAGTCTAATAGTAATCCTAACCCTAACCCTAATCCTAACAATAATCCTAACTCTAAACTCTTACTCTAAACCTAAACCTAACCATAACTCTAAAAGTACACCTAACCCTAACCCTAATCCTAAAACTAAACTCTAACACTAACCCTAACCTTAAACCCTAAGCCTAAACCTAACCATTTCCCTAACCTAACCTTAAACTTATCCCTAACCTGAACCCTATTCCTAATCCTAACCCCAAATCCTAAACCTAACCCTAACACTAACCCTAATCCTAAACCAACGCTAACACTAATCCTAAATCTGATTTCTTACCCTAACCTACTGATAACCTTAACTCTAACCTGCCTTAAAAATAACTCTAACACTAAACTAATCTTAACCCTAAACTAACCCTAACATAATCATAACACTAACCTTATATCCTAAACCTAAACACTAACCCTAGCACATACCATAACCCTAACCATAACCATAAAGCTAAAACCAAAGACTAACACTAAAACTAACCCGTACCTTAACATAACCCTAACACTAATGCTAATCCAGATTCTAACCTTAAGTCTAAAGATAATCCTAACCCTAATTCTAACCTTAACCCTAAGTTTACACTAGAAATAACCCGAACTCTAAACTCATACCATAACCCGAACAAGAAACCTAATGCTAACCCTACCAGTAACCCGAAAGCTAACCCTAACACTAATCTTAACCCTAAACTTAACATAACCCTTACTCTAACCTTACCACTACCCTAATCCTAAACTGAACCCTAACCCTAACCCTAACCCTAACCCTAACCCTAACCCTCATTCTGCACCTAACCCTTATTTTACACTAAGAATAACCCTATTCATAACCCTAACCCTAACCTTAATATTAACCTAAGCCTAACCCTGACTTTTACCCTAACACTAAACCCTAACCCTAAACTTAACCATAAACCATAATCCTAACTCTAACCATTACCCTAACCTAAACCTAAACCTAACCGTAATACTAATCCTAATCCTAACTCTAACCTTAATGTAACCCTAACCATAACCCTAACTCTAACACTAATTGTGACTGTAAACTCTTACCGTAACCATAAACCTAAGGTTAACCCTAAAAAGGAACACTAACCCTAACCCTAACCAAACACTAACCCTAAATATAAACCCTAAACCTAACCCTAACCATCATTCTGCACCTAACCTTTATTTTACACTAAGAATAACCCTATTCATAACCCTAACTCTAACCTTAATATTAACCTAAGCCTAACCCTGACTTTTACCCTAACACTAAACCCTAACCCTAAACTTAACCATAAACCATAATCCTAACTCTAACCATTACCCTAACCTAAACCTAAACCTAACCGTAATCCTAATCCTAATCCTAACCCTAACTTTAATGTAATCCTACACTACCCTAACCCTACCACTAATTCTAACTCTAAACTCTTACTGTAATCCTAAACCTAAGCTTAACCCTAATAGTAGCCCTAACCCTAACTCTGACCTAACGCTAACCCGAACTCGAAACCCTAATTCTAACCCTAATATTTAACCTGAACATAACCCTAATTCTAACACTAACCCTAACACTGATTCTAACACTAAACTCTTACCCTAATCCTAAACCTAACCTTAAGCCTAACCTAAACTTAACCCTATTCATAACGTTAAACCATCCCTAACACTAATTTAAAAGTAAACCTAACACTAAACCTTAAACCTAACCCGAACCCTAACCTTAAGATAATCCTAACCCTAACACTAACCCGAACACTAATCCTAACTCTAAACACTTACTCTAACCCTAACCCTACACATAACTATAACCCTAACCCAAAACATAATGCTAACCGTAACCCTAACACTAACCTTAACTCTAACCCTAAGTCTATCACAACAGTAACACTAAACTCTAAACATAAACCTAACCCTGAACTTAACCCTAACCCAAACTTTAATGTACCCTAACCCTATCTCTAACCCAAACACTAAACGTAACTCTAAACTCTTACCCTAACCCACACCCTAACATTAACCCTAAAATAACTTTAACCGTAACCGTAACCCTAAACGAATCCTAACCCTATTCCTAACCCTAACACTAATCCTAACACTAACACTAAACATATCTGTAAATCTAACCCAAACCATGATGCTAAACCTAACCGTAAACTTAGCCCTAACCCTAACCCTAAGCATAACACCAACCGTAATCGTAAACTCTACACCGAACCCTAACCCTAAACCGAACCTAAAATTTTACAATAAGAATAAACCTAACTTAAGCCCTGACAATAAACCTATCCGAAACCCTAATTTAACCCTACCATTAACCCTAATCGTAACCTTAACACTAACCCTATCCCTAACCCTAACCCAAATGCAAAACCCTAACCCTAAAACTAACCCTTATCCTAATCCTAACACTAAGCCAAACCATAACGTAACCCTAACCGTAACCCTAACCCTAACCCTAATCCTAACTCTAACCTCATACCTTAACCCTAAACATAAACATAACTATAAACCTAATATAAACCATAATGCTAAACCTAACTCTAACCGTAACCATAGCCCTAGCCCTAAGCTAAAACCCACCCTAATGCTAAACCCTGAATCTGACACTTACCCTAATCCTATTCCCAAATTTTAAACAAATAATAATCCTACCTTGAACCCCTGACCCTAAACCTACTTTAAACCCTAATTTAACTCTTTAATTAACTCTAATCCTAAAACTAACACTAAATCTAACCCAAATATTAAACTTAACCCTAACACTAACCATACCCCACTTTCTAATTCTAAATCTAAAGTTAATCCAAACCTTAATGGTTACTCTAACCCTAAATTTTACATTAATACTAACCCTAAACCTAACTCCAAACCCTGACCTAACCCACAGCCTAACGCTAAACCTAAAGCCTAACGCTATCCCTAACCCTTCCCTCACATAACACTAAACTTAACTCTTATCCTAACCCTATCCCGAACCAAAAACCTATCCATAAACCTAATCCTAACCCTAAGGCTAACCCTTAACATAACTGTAAAACTAACATAATCCTAACTTAAACCTAACCCTAACTTTATCTGTAATACTAATCCTAAATCTAAACCCTTACCCTACCCCTAACCTTAACCCTAACCTAAACTTAAACCTAACCATAACCCTAAACTAAACCTAAACTTAATACGAATACTAACACTAATTCTAACTCTAACCTCAAAAACAAAATTTAACCATAAACATAACTGTAACAAAACACAAACCATAACGCTAAACCTAAACCTAAACCTAAACCTACCCCTTAACCCTAACCGTAACATAACCCTTCACGTAATCCTAACGCTAACCCTAAACCTAAAACTATTTTTAACTCTGAACTCTAACCCTAAACCTAAACCTAATCTTAACCCTGACAGTAACCCTAATCCTAACTCTAACCGTAATTCTAACACTAAAACGAACACTAAACCCTAACCCTATTCCTAAACCTAACCTTTACGTAACCCGAACCCTAACACTAACACTAATACTAATCCTAAATCTAAACTCTTACACTAACCCTAAACCTAACTTTAACCCTATTAGTAACCTTAAACCTAACCGTACCCTAATCCTAACCCTAATCATAACCATAACCCTACCCTAACCATAACTCTCACCCTAACACTAATCCTAAACCTAACCCTAAACTGCAACCTTACCCTAATGCTGACCTTAAAGTAGCCCTAACCCTAACCCTAACAGTAACCTTAACCCTAAACTTAAATCTAACAGTAACTCTAAACCTAACCCAAACCTAAACCCTAACACTAATCTTTACGCTAACCTCTTACCCTAAACCTAACGATAACCACAAACCTAAATTTTACACTAACAAGAACCTTAACCTTAACCCCTGACTGCAATCCTAACCCTAATCCTAATTTAACTCTAAACCTAACTCTAACCCTAAACTGAACCCTAAATCTAACCCAAAGCATAACGTAACACTAACACTAACCTAACCTACATCCTAACGCTAAGCTCAAGCGAATCCTAACGCTAATTCTATCTTTAACCCTAAATTTACAAAAACAAATACCTGAACTCTAAACCCTAATCCGTTCCTAACTTAAACACTGTATCCTAACCCTATCCCTAACCCTAACCCTAACCCAAACCTTAACCATAACCTTAACGTCACCCTAACCCTAACACTAACACAAATCCTAGCAGTAAATTCTTACGCTAATCCTAACCATAACCTTTAACCTGACCTAAACTTAATCCTAACAATAACCCTAAACTAATCCGAACCGTAAACGTAACCCTAAACTAAATGTAACCGGAAAATTATATCTAACCATAACACTAATCCTAACACTAAACTCTAATCCTAACCCTAACCTTAAATCTAAAAGTAATCCTAACAATAACCATAGTCGTAACCCTAACCCTAGACTTAACTCTAACTTTAACCAAACCCCTAACACTATCTTAATTCTAAACTATTACACTTATTCCTAAACCTAAACTTAACACTAACAATAACCCTAGCTCTAACCCTAACCCTATCACAAAACCTAACACTAAACCCTAATTCTAACCCTAACAATAACCAAACCCAAACCCAAACCTTAACGTAACCCTAACAGTAATCGTAACCCTAATACTAATCCTAATTCTAACCTCTTACCATAAATCTAACACTAAACATAACTGTAACCCTTACACAAACCATAACACTAAAACTAACCCTAACCCTAAATCTAACTCTAAACCTAGGCCTAACACAAGCCTAACCCTAAACTTTGAAACTATCCCTAAATCTAACCCTACACGTAACCCTAACCCTAACCGCAACTCTTACCTAAAAGTAACCCTAACACTAACTATATCCATAAAACTAATTCTAACGCTAAATTGTTACCAAACCCCGAAACCTAATCTTATACCTAAAAGTATCCCTAACCCTAACTCTAACACTAACACTAACCCTAACTCTTAACCCTAAACATAACCAAAAACCTAACTGTAAATCTAACCCTAATTTTACACCAGCATGAAACTTAACATTAACCCCTGAACCCTAACTTAATCCGAAAAATAATTTAATTCTAAAATGAACTCTAAACACAACCCTAACCCTAAATCTAACCCAAACCTTAAACGTAAATTGACACTAACCATAACACATATTGCAAATTTAAATCTAAAGCTAATCCTAACCCTAATTCTAACCCTAAGCCTAAATTTGACACTAAGAATAACCCTAAACCTAACCCCGAAATATAACCTTAACCATAAAACTAACGCTAATCTTAACGTTAACCGTAACCCTAACCCTAACAGTAATCCTTAATCTAAACTCTTACCCAAACCCTAACTCAAACTCTACTTAAACCCTAACCATAACCCTAACACTTCACCCTACTCTAAATCTAAACCTAACCCTAACAATAACCCTAAATCTAACCCTACCCATAACCCTAACCCTAACACTAATCCTAAATCTAAACTCTTACCCTAACCCTAAATGTACACTTTAGCATAAAAATAACCGTAACCCTTACACTAACTCCAAGCGTAAAACTAATCCTAACCGAAATCCTAAACCCTAACTCTATCTCTAACCCTAACCCTAACCTAACACTAACCTTATCCGATCCCTAACCCTAATATAACCCTAATAATAATCCTAACACTAAACACTTACACTAACCCTAACATTGACCTTAAACCTAACCTAAACTTAACCCTAAAAATTAACCTAAACTAATACTATACCTGTTCATAACCCTAATACTAATCCTCACACTAACCTCTTACCCTAAACCTAACCCTACACATAAATGTAGAGCTAAAACAAACTATAATGCTAAAAATAACCTTAAACCTAACCCTAGTCCTAACCATAAGCCTAAAACAACCGTAAAACTAAACCCTAACCCTAACCATAACCCAATCCCTAAGGGTAAACCTAAACTAAAACATAACAGTAACCCTAACGGTAACCCTAAACCTAACCCTAACCTTAACACTAACCCTAAACCCTAAGCCTAACCCTAACCTAAACCTAAGCTTAACGTAATCCTAAAACTAACCATAA
Source organism: Pteropus alecto (assembly GCF_000325575.1). Lineage (NCBI taxonomy): Eukaryota > Metazoa > Chordata > Mammalia > Chiroptera > Pteropodidae > Pteropus > Pteropus alecto. Next base: position 48,761 of record NW_006438905.1, read on the forward strand.
CGCTAAACCTATACCTAAACCTAACTCTAACCTTAACCCTAACAGTAACCCTAACCCTAACTCTAATCCTAACACTAACACTTATACTAACTCTAAACTCTTCTCTTAACCCTAACCCTAACACTAACACTAAATTTGACACTAACAAGCACCCTAACATTAAACCCTGGGCACAAAACTAACCCTAACCCGAATGTAACTCTAAAACTAACTCTAACCCTAACCTGAACCCCAAATTTAACCAAAGTTTTAAACATAACCCTAACACTAAACCTAAGCCAGATACTAACTCTAAATCTAAAGCTAATCCTAATTCTAATTCTAACCCTAACCGTAAATTTTCCACTAAGAATAACCCTAACCATAAACCCATACTGGAATCATGACTTCAAACCGAATGGTAACCTTAACCCTAAGCGTAACCCTAAACCCTAACCCTGACACTAAACTCTAACCCTAACCCTAACGCTGCCCTTAACATAACCCTATCTAACCCTAACCATAACTCGAACACAAACCAAAATGCTAAACCCAACCCTATTCCTAAACCTAACCCTAACCCTAAGCATAACCTTAACGTTGCCCTAAACCTAAACCTAAGCCGTAATGTAAACTTAGTCCTAACTATATCAATAACACTAAAACAAACTCTAAAATCTTACTCTAATACTGATCCAAAATTTTACACTAACAATAACTCTAAACGTAACCCCAGAAGGGAAACCTATCCACAAACCTAATTTAACTCTAAAATTGACTTTAACTCTAACCCTAACTCTAAATCTAACACAAATTTTAAAAATAACCCTAACACTAACCAAAACACAGATCATAACCCTAAATCTAAAGCTAAACATAACTGTAATTCTAACCTTAAATTTTACACTAAGAATAACCTTAACCCCTTACCCTAAACCTAAGCCTAATCTTAACCCTAAAAGTAACACTAACCCTAACTCTAACACTAACCCTAACCCTAATGCTAAACCCTAAACCTAATCCTAACTTTAAACCCTAAATCTAACCCTAACCCTAACCCTAATCCTCTAATTAACCATAACCCTAACCCTAAACCTAACCCTAACAATGAACTAACCCAAACCCGAAACCTAACCTTAACCTTAATGTAAACCTAACCCTAACACTAATCCTAACTCTAAACTCTTACATTAACCCTAACCTAAACTTATTTCTAAAAGTAACCCTAACCCTAAACCTAAGCCTAAAGCTAACACTATTACTAACTCTAACTTCTTATCCTAACCCCAACCCTGAAAGTAACCCTAATCCTAAAAATAACCCAAGCTTAACTTAACCCTAAACATAACCCTAACACAAATACTAAGTCAAACTCTTACCGCAACCCTAAACCTAAACTTAACCCTAACCTAAACTAAACCTAAACAGTAATCCTAAACTAATCCTAACCCTAACAGTGATCCTAACTCTAACGTAATACCATAACCGTAACCCTAACCCTAACACTAACTCTAACCTAAACACTAATGGTAATCATAAGCCTCACCCTAACTCTAACGATAACACTAAAACTCTCTAAACTATTACCCTAAATCTAATTCAAAATTTTACACAAACAATAACCCTAAATTTATCCCCTAAGCCAAACCTAACCCTAATCCTAATTTAACTCTAAAACTAACGCTAACCCTAACCCTAAATCTAACCCAAACCTTAAAATTAACCTGACATTAACTCTCACCCAGATTCTAATCCTAAAAATAAAGCTAATCCTAACAGTAATTCTAACCCTAACCGTAAATTTTACACTAAGAATTACCCTAACTCTAACCCTGAATTCTAACCCTAACCTTAAACCTATGCTAATCTTAACCCTAACAGTAAACCTAACCCTAACCTTAACCCTAACCCTAACCCCAACCCTAAACCCTAACCCATACCCTAACCCTATCTTAATGTAACCATAAGCCTAACCCTAAACCTAAATCTACCTCTAACCCTAAACCTAACCCTAACCCTAACACAAACCATAAGGCTAAACCTAACCGTAACCCTAACCTTAATACAAAAGCTAACCCTAAAACTAAACCGAACAATAAAGCTAACTTTAAACTTATCCTATCGCTAAAACTTACCTTAGCACTTATCTTAAATATGACCCTTTATCTTAAGGCTAACCCTAAGCTAATGCTAAGCTGAAACCTAACATTAAACCTAAACGGAAACCTAAACCAAACCCTAACCCTAACACTAACCATAACCTATACACTAAAGGTAACACCACACCTTCACCCTAACACAAACCCTAAGCCTATCCCTGAACCTAAACCTAACTCAAAACCCTAACTCTAACTCTAACATTAACAATAACACTAAAACTAACCCCAGCTCTCAACCTAACCCTAACCATAACCATATAACAAACCTTAATCCTATCCCTAACATTAAACTTAACCCTAAACCCTAACTCTAACCCTAACAATAACCCTAAAACTAACCATAATCCTAAACCTAACCCTAATCCTAATCCTAAACTAAACCTTCTCCTAATTCTAACCTTAACACTACTCCTAACTCTAACCTCTTATCCAAAACTAGACAATAAACGTAATTGTGAGCATAACCCAACACCTAACGCTATACCTAAACCTAACCCTAACCCTAACCCTAACACTAATCCTAACTCTAAACTCTTACCTTAAACATAACTCCAAATTTAACCATAACCTAAACCTAACCCTAAACCTAACCATAACCCTAAGCCTAACTCTAACAGTCAACCAACCTCTAAACCCTATTTCTAAACCAAACCCTAACAAACACCCTAAAACTAACCCTAACCATAAACTTATCCCTAACCTTAACCATAACCTGATCCCTAACCCTAACACTAAACCTAAATCCATACCCTAAACATAACCCTAAATGTAACACAAGCTTAAGCCTAACAGTAACACTAACTCTAACTCTAACCCTAACACTAAACCCTAACCCTAAAACTAACCGTAACCCTGACCATAACCGTAAACCTATACATTAAACCGAACCCAAAACTTAATCGTAACCCTAAACCGAATGCTAATTTTAACCCTAACAAGAACACTAATCGTAACCCTAATCGAAAGCCTAAACCTAACCCTAACCATAACCCTAATCCGAACCTTAACTTAACCCTAACCCTAACCCTAGCACTAATCTGAAAACTAAATTCTTATCCGAAACCTAACCCTAAATTTAACCCTATCCTAAACCTAACCCAAAGCCTAAACCTAAACCTAAGCCTAACCCTAACCCTAAACCTAACCCTAAACTCTAACTCTAATTCTAACCTTAACAATAACCTAAAACTAACCCTAACCCTAACCCTAACCTAATCCTACATGTAATTCTAATCTTAACACTAATCCTAAATCTAACCTCTTATCCTAAATCTGACCCTAAACATAATTGTGATCCTAAACCAATGCATAACGCTATACCTAACCCTTACATTAACCCAAACCCTAACATAACCCTAACTCTACCCCTAACCCTAACTCTAAATTCTTACCCTAACCTTAACCCTATCATTAAAACTAAACTAAATCTAACAATAATCCTACACTTGAATTAATCCTAAACCTAATCCTAACTCTAACAATAATCGTAACTCTAACCTAAAACCCTAACCCTAACCTTAAACATAAATGTATCCCTAACCAAAACCATAACACTAAAAATAATCCTAACTCTAAATCTAACCGAAATCTTAAAAATAACTCTAACCCTAACCTTAATGCAGATCCTACACTAAATTTAAAGCTAATTCTAAACCTAATACTATCCCTAAGCCTTAATTTTACACTAATAACTCGAACTCTAACCTCATACCCTAACTGTAACACTAAACCTAAAGATACTCTTAACCCTAACAGTAAACCTAAATCTAAACCTATCTCTATCCCCAAACCTAAACCTAACCCTGACTCTGACGTAAACCTAACTCTAATATTAACCCTAAACTAAAGCTAACACTATTCCTAACCCTAACACTAATCCTAACTCTAACCTTTTATCCTAAACCTAAAGCTAAACATAACTCTAACCCTAACCCAAACCACGACTCTAAACCTAACCCTAACGCTAACCCTAACACTATTCCTAACTGTAACACAAATCCTAACTATAAATTCTTACCCTAAACCTAACGGTAACATAACTCTAACCCTAATAAAAACCACAACGCTAAACATAATCCTAATCCTAACTCCAACCCTACACCCTAATCTTAACCCTAATCCTAATCCAACCCTAAACCTAAAAATAACTCTAACCCTAACCCTAAAACTAAACCTAAATCTAACCGAACCTTAAACGTAACCATCAGACTAACCCAACTCAGATCCTAACCCTAAATCTAAAGCTAATCCTAAACCTAATTCTAAACTTAAGACTAAATTTTACAATAATAATAACACGAACTCTAACGCCATACCCTAAAGCCAACACGAAACCTAATGGTAACCTTAAACCTACTAGTAACACTAACCCTAAACCTAACATTAACTTTTATCCGAACTCTAACCCAAACCTAAAGCTAACCCTAAACCTAACACCATACCCTAACCCTAACCTTAAAAATAACGCTCATCTTAATTCTAACAGTAAACCTAACACTAACCCGAATCCATCCCTTAAACCTAAAAACCTAACCCTATCACTGACCCTAAACTAATCCTAACCCTACTACTAATGCAAACACAGATCCTAACTCTAAACTCTTACCGTAACCCTAACCTAACATTAACAGTAACTGTAACCATAACCCTAAACATCACTATAACCCTAAACCAAACATAATGCTAACTCTAACCTTAACCCTAACCCTATCCCTAACCCTAACCCAGAGCCTAACACAATCATAACCCTAAACCCTAAACCTAATCCTAATCCTAACCTAACCCTAACCTTAAAGTAAAACTAATCTTAACCCTAACCCTAACACTAACCCAACCTCCAAACTCTTACCCAAACCCTAACTATGACCTTAACCCTATCCTAAACTTAACCCTAACCGTAAGCCTAAACTAATCCTAAACTAATACTAACCCTAACACTAATCCTAACTCTAAATTTATAAACTAACACTAACCCTAAACATAACTGTACCCCTAACCCAAACCATAACGCTAATCCTAAATACAACCGAACCCTAACCCCAATCCTAAGCCTAACACAACCCTAACCCTAAACCTTAAACATATACCGAAACCAAACCCACCATAACCTAACCCTAACCTTAACCATAAAATCTAACGCTAATCCTAACCCAATTCCTAACCGTATATCTAAAGCTAATCTTAACCCTAATTCTAACCCTAACCCTAAATTTAGACTAAGAATATACCGAAATCTAAACACATGACCTAACGCTAACCCTAACACTAATGCCAACCTTATAAATTTACAGTACCCCTAACCGAAACCCTAACCCTAACTCTAACCCTAAACCTAACAACAAACCCTATAACTAATCCTAACCCTAACTCTAACAGTAACCTTAAAGTAACCCAAACCCTAATTCTATGGCTAACTCTAATCCTAACCCTAATCTCTTACTCTATCCCTAACCCTAAACCTACACCTAAATTTTACACTAACAATAACCGTAAACTTAACCACTGACTCTAACCCTATCCCAATTCCTAAATTACTCTAAAACTAAATCTAACCATAAGCCTAACACTAAATCTAAATGAAACCATAAATGTCCCCCTAACACTAACCATAACCCAAATCCTAAGCTTTAATCTAAAGCTAATCCTAACCCAAATTCTAACCATAACACTAAATTTAAATTTAGAATAACCCGAACTATAAAACCATAACCTAACCCTAAATCTAAAACTAATGCTAACCTTAATACTAAAATTAACCCTAACCCTACACCCAACACTAACACTAATCCTACACTAACCCTAATTCTAACTCTAAACCCTTACCATAAACCTAACCCTAACCTTAACCCTAACCTAAACTTAACCCTTACCATAACCCTAAACTAAATCTAACTCTAATCCTAACCCTAACACTAATGCTAAATCTAACCTCATACCCTAACTCTAAACCTAAACATAACTGTAACCCTAACAGAATCCATAACAATAAACGTAACCCTAACATTAACTGTAAATCTAACCCTAAACCTAAAAAAAAACCTAACATTAAACCCTAAACCGAACGCAAACCATAACCCCAACACTAAATTTTACACTAACAATAACCCTAACATCAACCCCTGAACTTAAAACTAACCGAAACCCTAATTTAACTCTAAAAATACTTCTAACCCTAACCATAACCCTTAAACTAACCGAACCTTAAACATAACACTAACAATAAAACCTAACCCAATTCCTAACCCAAAATCTAAAGTTAATCCTAACCCTAATTCTAACTGTAACCTAAATTTACAAAGAATAACACGAACTCTAAACCCATACCCTAACCCTAACTCTAAACCTAATGCTTAACTTATCCCCAATAGTAACCCTAACCGTAACTCTAAACTTAACCCTAACTCTAAAGGTAAACATAACCCTAACTCTAACCCTAACCAAACACTAATCTTAAAGTAAAACTATACCTAAACCTAACCCTAACCATAACACTAAACCCTAACCCTAAACTTAACCCTAAATCCTAAACCTCACGTTAACACTAACCCTAATCTAAACCTAAGCCTAACAGAAAACCTAAACCTAAGCCTAACCCTAACCTAAACAAAACTATAACTCTAACTGAAAACATAAAACTAATCCTGAACCTAAAGCTCACCCTAACCCTAACCCTAACCCTAACCCTAAACTGAACGTAACCCTAATCCTAACCCTAGCACTAATCCTAACTCTAAACTCTTACTCTAATCCTAAAACTAAGCTCAAACCTAACAGTAACCCAAACTCTAACACTGCATAACCCTAAAACTAACCATAAAGCCTAACCCTAACCCTAACACTAACACTAACACTAACATTAATCCTATATCTAAACTCTTACTCTAACCCTAACAGTAACGCTAAAACTAACCCTAACCCAAACCTAAACCTAACCCTAAATATAACCCTAACCATAAACTCTAACCCTAAACATACCATAATCTGAATCCAAACCCTAACCTAACCCTAACCTTAACATAACCCTAACTTTAACGTAACGCTAATCCACCCCCAACCCTAACAAAAGCCCCCACAGTAAACTCATAGCTTAAACCTAACAGTAATCTTAACACTAACATAAACTTAACCCTAATTGAAAGCCTAAATTAATCCTAACTCTAACCTTAATGTAACCCTAACCTTAACTCTAACCCTAACAAAACCCTAAACCTAAACCTTAAAACTAAACCTAAACCTAATCCTAATTCTAACCCTAACCCTAACCTAAACCCTTACACTAAGCCGAAACCTAAACATAATTCTTACTCAAGCCCTAAATTTTACAATTACAATATCCCTAAACGTAACCCCTGACCCTAAACATAATCCCAAACCCTAATTCACTCTAAAACTAACTCTAACCCTACCCGAACCCTAAATATTACTCAAAACTTAAATGCAATCCTAACACTAACACTAACTCAGAATCCAACTCTAAATCTATAGCTAATCCTAACCCTAATTCTAACCCTAACCCTAAATTTACAATAAGAATAATAACCGTAATCTCAACCCCAAACTCTAACCCTAACCCTAAACGTAATGCTAATCTGAATTCTAACAGTAACCCTAACCTAAACCCTAAACCTAACCCTAACCATAAACCCTAATCTTAACCCTAACCATACCCTAACATACACCTAAACCTAACTGTAATCCTGACCCTAACCCTAACCCAAACTTAATGTAACTCTAGCCCTAACTGTAACACTAATCCTAACTCTAAACTCTTACCCTGACACTAAACCTAACTGAACTTTAACAGTAACCCTAACACTGACTCTAAAGTACCCTAAAACTAACTCTAAACCCTAACACTAATTTTACTCTAAACTCTTAGCCTAACCCTTAAACTAACCGTAAACCTAAGAGTAAAGCTAATGTTAACTCTAACCCTAAAAGTAATCCTAAATCTAAGCTCTTAACCTAAGCCTAACCTAAGCTTAACTTTAACAGTAACCCTTACTCTAACCGTAACCTTAAAATAATCCTAAACCTAATCCTAAACCTAACACTAATCCAAACTCTAAACTCTTCCTCTGACCCTAAGACTAAACATAACTGTAACCCTAAGCCAAACCATAACGTTAAACCTAAAGCTAACGCTAACCCTACCTCTAACCCTAAGCCTAACAGAACCCTAAACCTAAACCCTGAACCTAACCCAAACCTAACCCTAATCCTAAATGTAACCCTAACTTTAACGTAACCCTAACCCTAACTCTAACACTAAATCTAAATTTAATCTTTCACCTTAATGCTAACCCCAATCATAAATTTTACACTAACAACCATCAATTTAAACGCTGTCCCTAAAACTAATCTTAACCCTAATTAAACTCTAAAACTAACTCTACCCTAAACCGATGCCTAAAATTAACACAAATCTTTAATGTAACCTTAACAGTGACTTTAACCCAGAACCTAACCCTAAATTTAAAGATCAACCTAAACCAAATTCTAAATCTAACCCTAAATTTTACACTAAGAATAACCCTAACCAGAACCACATATCCTAAAAATAACCATAAACGTAATGCTAATCTTAACCCTAACTGTAACTCTAAACCTAAACTTAACCCTACCTTAAACCCTAACCCTATCTTAAACCCTAACCCTAACCCAAACGCTTACTCTATCCCTAACCCTAATCCCAACGCTAACTCTAATAGTAACTCTTACCCTAACACTATCCTTAACCCTAACTTAACCCTAATCCAATCCCTAACTCAGACACTAATCCTAACTCTTAACTCCTACCTTAACACTAACTTTAACGTAAGCCTAACCCTTACCCTAATCCTACCACAATTCCTGTCGCTAAACTCTTATCCTAACCCTGACTCTAACATTAACCCTAATCTAAACTTAAACCTAACCATAACCTTAACCAATTTCTAAACTTAACCATAACTCTAAAACTAATTCTAACCTTAAACCTAACCCTAACCCTAACCCTAACCCTAACTCTAACCATAATCCTAAACCTAACCCTAACCTTAACTTAAAACTAAGCCTAACCCTAAACCTAGTTCTACCCCAACCCTAAAATTTACACTAAAAATATCCCTATGCCACACCCCTTATCCGAGGCTAACCCTAAAGCTACCTCTAATCTTAAACGTTATAATAACCCTAAACTCGAACCCTAACCCTAAACCAAACCCTATTCCTCACCCTAATCCTAAACCTAGTCCTATCTGTATCCCTAACACTAACCCTAAGCCTAAACCTAACCCTACACCTAACCCTAACCCTAACTTTAAGTAACCCTAACCCTAACCCTTGCACAAATCGTGTCTCTAAACTTTTAACCTAACCCTATCCCTAACCCTAACCGTAATCTAAACTTAACCCTAAACGTAACCCTAAAATAATTCTAAACCTAATCATAAACCTAACACTAATTCTAAATCTAACCTCATACCCTAACATTAACCCTAAACATAACTGTAAACCTAACACAAACGATAACGCTAAACCTAACCCTAACTCTAACCCTAACACTAACACTAAGCCTAACAATCCTAACCATAAACCCTAAAGCTACCCCAAACCCTAAACCTAACACTAAATTTTACACTAAACAAAAACCTAAACTTAACCCCTGAACCTAAATCTAACCGAAAAACAAATTTAAATCTAAAACTAACTCTAATACTAACTCTAAATTTAACCTAACACTTAAACGTAAAACTAACAATAACCCTAACCCAGACCCTAAACCTAAATCTAAAGCTAATCCTAACCCTAATTCTAACCCTAACCCTAAATTTACACTAGGAATAACTCGAACTATAAATCCATACCATAACCTACCACTAAACCTAATGCTAACCTTACCCAGTACAAAAATCCTAACAGTAATCCAGTGCTAAACCTAACACTAACCCTAACAGTAATGCTAACACTAACTCTAATCATAACCCTAACACTAAACCAACCGTAACGCTAAACCCAAACCTAACCCTAATCCCACCCTTAACTCTAATCCGAAAGAATCCTAACCCTAAACACTAAACCTAACCCTAATCTTAACCCTAATCCTAAAACTAACCCTAACCTAATACTAATCTTAAAACTAAACTCTTACTCTAAACCTCACCCTAACCTTAACCCTAATAGTAACCCTAACCCTAACCCTAACACTAATACTACCTCTAACATCATATCCTAACATTAATTCTAAACATAACATTAACTCTAATCCAAACCGTAATGCTAAGACTAAACCTATCCCTAAACCTAACCCTAACCCTAACCCTAAAATTAAGCTTAACACCAACCATAACCATAAAACCTAAAGCTAAACTTGACCCTAAATTTTACACTAAATAACCCTAACATTAACTCCTGACCATAAAACTATCTGTAACCATAATTTAACTGTAAAACTAACTCTAACCCTAACCCTAACCCTAGATCTAACCAAAACCTTAAACATAACCTTAACACTAACCCTAACAAAGATCCTAACCCTAAATCTAAAGACATTCCTAACCTTAATTCTAACCCTAACCCTTATTTGTCACTAAGAATAAGCCGAACACTGAAAGCATATCGTAACCTTAACCCGAAACCTAATGCTAAAATTATCTTAACAGTAACCGTAATCGTATGTCTAAACTTAATCCTAACCTTAACAGTAACCCTAACCCTAACTCTAACCCTAAACCTAACAATAACGTTAACATAATCCTAGCCCTAACCCTAACACTAACACTAGCAAAAGTCTTCACTCTAAATTCTTAACTTAACCCTAATTCTAACCTTAACTCTAAACTAAACTTAACACTAACTGTAAGCCTAAACTAGTCCTAGCCCTAATCTAAATGCCAACAATAATCCTAACTATAAACTCATATCCTAATCCTAACTCTAAACATAACTGTAAAAATACCCTAAACAATAATGCTAAACCAAAGCCTAACACAAACCCTAACCTTAACACTAAACCTTATCATAACTCTAACGCTAACCCTAAACCTAACACTGATCCTATCTCTAA
>NW_006438906.1:0-3717 GCF_000325575.1 Pteropus alecto
TTATTTATTTATTTATTTATTTAATTTATTTTACATCTACAGCACCCGGCCTACCAAGGTGGTCTGCCATCCAATTATTAACCAGGCCTGACCCTGCTTAGGGTCTCAGATCAGACGGGATCAGGCATGTCCAGGGTGGCATGAAATGTTATTTTTTGAAGGGCAAGTGATGATGAGAAATGCTAAGAATGTAATGGCAAGAGGGTGCTCTTCAATGAGCAGTTAGAAAATAAGTGGTAAAAATAGTCCCCTGATTTCTTGATAAAAATTCCAAAAGACAAATTGTATGATGGAAAATTTTGCAGCAGCTGCTGCTTTATTCAGGGCTGATTTTCAGTCCCTAATCTATGTTAAGTTGTCATTCTTCACTGTGAAGAAAAGGAGGAGGAAAGGAAAGAGAAGGAAATGGGAAGGGCAAGGAGAAAAAACCTACAGAAACTCATGCACCTGACTAGATCCCAGACTCAATGGTCACTCAGAAGTGTTCAAGGCCTCACCCTATCCGGCAATTCACTTCCCTAAACTTTCGTGATTCTAGATCCTCACAACAATCCTGGAGCGAGACATCTCATTTTCACAGCCCAGGACACCCAGGCCTAGGGCAGGGGAGTCACAGCCCCCGAGCCTCAGATCCAAGGCACTGGACTGCAGTGAGATCCCGTCTTTAGATCATTTGTTCAGCGTCTCTCCTGTGCCCACCCCACCCCAGCCAGGCCCTCCTGGGGCAGCGCAAGGAACCTAGGGTCTCTGAAGCCCACAGCTGCAAAACCTGCAAACTTGTGTAGCTATAGTTTGAACTTTAAATTGGGCAGGGACTGCGAGGTCCCTGAAGGCAGGGAGCAGGCAAGCTATGTGGCAGGGGACTGGGAGGCTGGTCTCAGCACTTCCCAGCTCTGCTCTCCCAAGCCTCAGGTCAGCTTACCTGGCATCCCACTCCAGCTACCCGCATGCACTAATCCCATTTGGCCAATAGGTAGGAGGCAAGTTGAATCCATAGCATACTGACTATTCTCATTAAGTCTTTTTTAAACATATAAAACCCAGAATATTTGCCTGGGGAAGAGGACACAATGATACCACTACCGGCTTCCACTTATCGATTCCTTATGATAGACCAAGCGCTGTGCTAAGAGCTTTACATGCATCATCTCACTGGATCCTCCAAAAAACACCCACAAGGAAATACTGTTCTTATCTCCACATTACAGGTAAGGAAGTTGACGCTCAGAAACCGTCAGCAAGTGGCAGGTCGGGGACTTGGGGCAGTCCGATGCCATCGCCCTCACTCATCTGCTCTGCTATGCAGCGAGGTGGTAGTGAAGCACGAATCCTAGATCCAGGCATGTCAGGAAAATTGCAACAGAAGCTTTCATCTTGTATCTTTTTTAAATTATTTGTGAAGCCTAAAATAAGTATTAAATTGTCAAACTAGATTTACCAGTCAATGAAATTGCTATGATATTCACCTTGCAAGGTAACCCTGGGTCTGTTAGACCTCAGCATTGGCAGCTGTGAGAAAGATGTGAGGAAATGTTTTGGAGGGGATGGAGTAGCAGAGATCACCTAAGTGAACGGTTTCATTTCACAGGAGTAGAAATTTGACCGATGTCATATAGCAGAATCAGAAGACAGGCAAGTATCTCACCCAGGTGCCTCACTCCCAGTCCAGGGCTCCCCGTCCCACTGCATGGCATCACCCTGCTCTCAAGAGGTGTACAACTGGGGAGTGTAGACAATTATTCTCAGAGACACTCCATTTCCTCTCTGTGCACCTGATTTTCCAGGACATGACAGAGTGTGACACATTGGAAGACAGACGCTAGAGTGGTTTTCTGAGTATATTGTGAAATGCCATCATACCTAAATACACAGCATTATTTCCAGTTCTCCTTCTGGCCATGTGGTAGGATTACAAAGGACCAGCAGGTAGTACACAGATGTGACAGGAGTCACTTTTGGGGTCAGATCACTTAACTGCTGGTGTGACGTGCTGTAGTGTGTGCCCAGCTATAACAACTAATGATGTCCCAGATAGTGGAAACTCCGTCAGTCAGGAGGATGACATGGAACAAAGCCTCCTAAAAAAATACAAATAAGTTCAGTATGAGAAATAAGCCTTTGTCATGGTAAGCCACAAATATCACGAGGTTGTGTGTTACCGCAGCAAAACCTAGCGCATCTTAAATCATTCGTGAAGGGAACAGCAGCTGCTCCCTGATGTCCCATTTCGTGCCCACCTTGCAGAGTCAATACTGTCAGTGACCTGGCAGCATGGTATTTTCTAGACACAGACTTATTTCTTTGGGGCCATAACAGTGTGGCCTCATGGGCTGGTTTTAATTTCCACAAATGTGTTATGATCAGATTCTTAAATTGTGAAGAAACCCACTATCCCCCTGATTTAGCTCTTCAGAAAGAGCAGCGGTTACTGCAGGTCGGAGACTATCATCCCCAAAGTTCTTCTGCCAGCGATCACAGAGCTGCGTTGTTCTGTCGATGTATGTGTATTGGGAGGTGGGAGGTAATCTCAAGGTCAGATATTTAGGATCAGGAATTTTGGCAAAAGAATAGCAATGGATTTCATACCGCAATCCCCAATACCTCCTGAGCGTAGGCACTAGAGGGTGGCAGTGATGAATTTCTGTGTTAATGGCTGTGTGAGCATTCACGTTGCTGGATGTTAAGTCCATGGAGGCATCTGAGAAGCCTGCGCAGAGAAGGTATATGTGAACTGAGCCTTTAAAAATGAATGAAAAAGCGGCCATTCCAGGCTGAAGAAAGAATATAAGAAGGATGAAACAGGAGGGTTTTGTCCATTCATGGGGAGTGGTCGGGTGAGACCGGACCAGGCGTGTGTGGAGGGATATAGTGGGGTGTGTGGCAGGAGGGCAGGCCAGAGCCTGATCACAAAAGCCCCCAAGTGCCTGTGCCAATCCCACTTGGTCTTTTTGTTAGAGACAACGGTGAGGAAAAGAAATGCAAAGTCACGTAGTGTCCCACCTTTTACCTGCTTGAAAACACTCCTGCACCTGTGTCCAGTGTCAGAATTTGAGGTTAACATAGGCCTTTTTGTAGCAACACACCCAACAAAGACCAAGCCATTATGCTTGAATCTGAAATACTGTGGGGCACAATCCAGCCACATGAAGTCATAACCCAGAAAAACGGATGCCTACTTTTAAATTCTTTCCAGATTTCAGGTTTTACTTTGTCTTTATATTCCTGACTGAAAGAGAATCTCAGAGGTTGCTAAAGCCCAGAGAGAGATAGAGATGTGCCCAAGGTCATAAGAGTGACTGAGCGAGAGAGAGAGAGAGAGACAGAGAGACAGAGACAGAGAGAGAAAGAGAGAGAGAGGAAGAGAGAGAGAGGAAGAGAGAAAGGGAAGGAGGGAGCAAGGGAGTGAAAGAGAGAGAAGAGAGAGAGGAAAAGAGACTTCTGTTAGGGCACAAGCCACATCTGCCTCTCTTATATCCCAGCACCTAGTACAGGGCTTAGCACAGAGTAGGTGCTCAGCAAATATTTGTTGAATGAGTGAATGAATGAGCCACCAGTCAATTCTTTATCTATTCACCAAACCTTAGCAAGAGAAACCCTACCTTTAAATGTTCCTGTGGATAACGTTTGAAGTCAGTTGCTGACGCAGATTAATCACCTGCTCCTGCCTGTTCCAGAAACTCCCTCAACAGTCGCCCTGATTTGGGCTGGAGGAGGGAA
>NW_006438906.1:8609-32325 GCF_000325575.1 Pteropus alecto
CCCACCATCCCGCACATCTAATCAGTCATTAAATCCTACAGAATCCACCACCTAATAGCTCTTAAATCGGTCCCCTCCTTTCCACTGACACTGCCTTAAGCCTTCCCCATCTCTCTCAAATATTGCAACAGTGTGTAACTGCATCTTTCTCCCAAACACGCTCCAAAATCCATCTCTGCACTAGCCATCAAAACATCAATCTGAAAAAAAACAAAACACCAATCTGATACTCTCCTGCTTAAATCCCTCCAGTGCTTCATTTCCCACAGGATAAAAACCACACTCCGCCTATCCGTCCGACATTACCGGTTGCTTGCTTCTACCCCCACTTCACCAACAAACGCTCTCCAGAAAGAGGCACACTGAACTATTCCTCGTTCTCCTATAAATATGTCTTTCCTTCCTCTGTGTCTCCCCTTCATGTTCCTCTCACGCCAAACACTTCTTGACCTTTGGCTACCACGTAGTAGACACATCGTGTCCCAGGCTAGGCACTGTACTGCATTCTAAGTGTTTTACTAAGGACCAGGTGGAAGATTGGAAATCTCAGGAGAGGAATGCAACGTGGACAGTGGTGAGCAGACAGAACACTCTCCCAACATCTTGGCATGATGAAACTCATTCAATCTTCACTCACTACCTTCCAGAAAGCCCCTTCCAACCCCACTTAGCTGGGTGGGGTCTGTCCCACCTCTGTCACCCTCTTCAGCGCCATCTCTATTCTGCTATGTCTGAATCCCAGCTATTTCGGTTCATGCGTTCTGGGACCTGAATCTATACATCTATCTTAATGTGACGGAATCTTTCTGATACAGGAACAGACACCTAACCAGTACCTCTCACTCCTTCTTACCATTCAGTTGGTC
Organism: Pteropus alecto; assembly: GCF_000325575.1. Lineage (NCBI taxonomy): Eukaryota > Metazoa > Chordata > Mammalia > Chiroptera > Pteropodidae > Pteropus > Pteropus alecto. Next base: position 9,476 of record NW_006438906.1, read on the forward strand.
AAATCTCTCTCTGCTCAGTGCCCCAAGGAAGAGATGTGATTACAGATAACAGGGAACAAAGGCACGTTTTCCTGGTTTCTGACCTTCAAAAGCCTAGAGAACTGAATAGACTCAAGGTATAGACAAAAGATTTGGGAGAAAACATGTAAGCAAAACTAAGGCTTCCCCACCTGCAGATTAACAAAAGGTCCCCCTAAACTAGGGAGTAGGATGAGAGAAGAAGGGGACACAGCGAGAGCATTGGCACAGAAGGGTCCAAAAAGGGAGGGGCCTTGTTAGTCAAGTAAAATCCCGAGCAGGAGCCCAGAGCAGAAATGGTTTCAAGGTGTGACTAGGTAGCCAAGGTCTCACAGGTCTTTGCATGTGGCACAGAAGAGGTACCGAAGCTTAGACTAAAATGGGTTATGCAGATGAGAATAAGAAACTGCTCTGGGATGGCCTACATGCACCACTGGGGGCCAGGTGCAAGGATGGGAATCCCAGGGGATGGGTGCCATAGCACCATGGTGACTAGAGAGAACACTCCAAACATCTTTGCATTATATAAGAACCTCAGAACTCAGCTGTGACCCTTGTGGAAAGAGAAGAAATTCCAAATTGACGAAAGATTGTTTCTGGCGCTTGGGAAAAGGGGGGCTCAAAATAGAAGTTGCTTTCATGTGATACTTCCTGCGCATCTGAGATTTGTACCTGCTAGTTACGGTTCCTGACTCCCAGCTGCTGCAGCCTGACATAAAAGCCTCAGACAGTAGTTCGCACAGCTCATTCCAGCTGGGCTCCCATCACCCCTAATGACCTCTTTACAGTCCCTCCTGCCCTCCCCTCCTCACATTCTTGGCCCCAGAAAAAAAGGCAGCACAGAACCAGCAAATACTTCATTGGAGACACACCAGACTCCACCTGCATCCACTCAGGATGGCAGCCCCAGTCCCAGCCCCAGCGGTCCTGCAATGCCCCTCCCAGCAAAGCGCAGCACACATCCTGCCTCAGGAAGGTGGCCTTAGGCCCCAGTCGCTGAGCACCCGGGGAGATCTGGAGACTCAGTTGCACCAAGATGGACTCCATTTCCTCAGGAATGAGGCCTTGTCCTGGGAGGGCTTTGTCTGCCAGGAAGAATCCATGTCCTCAGGAGGGCTCCATATCCCTGGGAAGGGCTCCTCGCCCCCAGGAGGGACTCCTTGGTCCTGAGGTGGCTCTGTGGCCCTGCACCGGCTCCAGTCCTTAAGAAGGACTCCATGGATGCAGGAGGACTCCAGGCCCTCAGGAAGTATGCCAGGTCCCTGGAAGAGTTTCATGTCCTTAAGAAAGACTCCACGTCCTTAAGGAATACAACTTGTCTCTCATCCCTGAAAGGGTTCCACACTCCCAGGAAGAACCCCGGCAAGGGCTCTCTGCCCCTGGGAAGGGTTTGTGTTTGCCAAGGGCCAGGCACAAAGCCCCTCTCAGCTGGCACAGATGCTGCTGACAGTGGCCCCTCCAGGGCCCACAAGGCCCAGCTCTTCCTGCTCATTGATGCACAGCTGGTAACCGCAGCCCCGGGCCCGGGCTCCAGACGGGACCCGGTGGTCAGTCTTGGCACGGGGGGGCAGCAAGAACCCCACACTGCCAGCAATAAGCATATGCCAAATGCTGTGAATGTAGAAGTAGTTGTCTCGGGTCTCCACAAAAGCATACAGTAGGATGGCACTGCCTGCAATAAGGCTGCCCGGGCATAAGTAGAAAAGCCAGCGGCGCCACGTGGGTGGGTAGCAGTGCCTGCGGCGGACGCTGCGTACTGTCTGCGGGAGGCAGAGAAGGAGGGCTCAGGAACGTGAGGCCCTGGAACCCAAGCCAGAGCTGGTCACTCTCAGGCTTCTGTGGAGCCCTGGCTGTGACCTGAAGGCACCTGCCAAGACTAGAACGGGCACCGAGAGCAGCAGTGATGAGGACAGGCTCCAAGCCCACCTTAAATTGGGGACCAGATACCCAGGGCCCTGCACCCAAGACCTGCTGGGACACCCCTCACACACAGCCCTCCCCACCCTTACCCAGGCTGTGGCCAAGATCCCCAGGGCGAAGAGACTGGGTCCAAGCAGGTTCCAGAGTCCATGCCGGTCAAGCTGCAGAGCCATGGACAGCAGCATAGCCCCCAACAAATACAGCACCTAGAGAAAGAGGACTCCAGGGGCTGGGCCAGGATGAAGAGAGGCACTTGGCAATGCCCACAGGGAGAGGCTGGCAGTGACTTTCAAGTAGACTTTAGCTATGGTTGTCCCCCAGGGCCCACTCCAGACTGACCTGCTTGACCACAGGCTGTAAACGAGCCATGGCAATGACAGTCACCCACACAGACATTAAGGAGCCCAGGAAATCACAGAACTGCAGCACATCGTAGTCCATGATGCAGAAAACCACAATGCCTGGCTGGTCACAGGCATGATAGAACTGGAGGAAGAAATGACAGGCAATGAGAAAACTGGGGGCAGAGGTTCAGGTCTACAAAACTGAAGAGAGAGGCCACAGGAAGGTGTGTTGCCATCAGAGAAGCAGAGGTCAGAGGCTATACGGAATTGGGAAATGCCTAACTCCCTACTCCTGAGAAGAATTGGGCAGGGAGGCCTGGCCTGCCTCATGAGCCATGTGTATCTGGCAGTCCTGACCCTCATCCTCACCTTCCTCCTCTTCTTCCTTCTGGAATGTGCTGTGCTGAGCACCAGGACAGGGAGGTCCAGGTCTTCCAGGTTAAGGGCCAAACATTCTCTACCTTTTTGTGCTTGCTGGGGAGCCCATCTATAATCCTCATTCATGGCCAAAGTTCCAGGGCTAGACTCTGGCCTCTTGGCTAACGGATGATGATAATAAAAGTACCTATCCATTATCATAGTGCTATTGTGAGGACTCCATTAGCAGTGTCTGACATACAGTACGTATTCAGTAGATCAGCGGTCCCCAACCTTTTTGACACCAGACACCAGTGCTCCTATAAGAATCTAATGCCTGGGGATCTGAGGTGGAGCTGAGAAAATGATGCTAGTGCTGAGGAGCAGCTGCCAATACAGTGCAGCTTCGCTCACTTGCTCACCGGCCACTCACCTCCCGCTGTGCAGCCCGGCTTCCTAACAGGCCATGGAGAGGTACTGGTCCATGCCCTGAGGATCTGACACCCATGCAGTAGATGTCATTCTGCTGTTATCATTATTTGAACTGATACAAAAGCAAGTGCTGGGTTTAGGGCTTGTTTTTGTTTGCCTTTTTTTTTTTTTTTTTTAACATGTTATCATCGTATAAAACACACTTTACATTTTAAAGTTTTACATATTTACATTCTATATTTTTAACTCCTGAAGAACAAACCTACTGTCTGCTCCTATATCTGGATAGGAATCAATGCCCTATTCCCAGATGGAGACTGTCCTGGATTTGTCCTGGAAGAAGACTGTCATCTACTGTCCTGGTACTATGACCTACAATATGAACAATGTGTCCTTAAATGGAGACTGCTGAGGCATGGAATAAGTCTAAACTAAGTAAAGAATGGGAAAGGAGGGAACTTGCCTGGGGTAAATGGAAGGCCAGCAGCTCTACATTTTAGCCCATGTGGAAAAAAACAGGAGTTAGAGGAGGACCTTACATAACACCTCAGAACCAGTATCTTTTCCTTGATCTTTTGCTTATTGCCTTCTTTAAGAAAGTGGAAGCTCCGTATGTGGTGCCAGGTACTTTAGGCTCCCTTAGTGTTCCAGATGAAGGTCTTTTTTTCTTCAAGTTGATAGGCCATTGTATCCAGAATATGAGGAGCTACCTAAGACTAAACACTCTGGAGCCATTGCCCAGGATGCTTGTGTGATGTGCTGGAGAAAAGATACACCCTCCCCACATGCCCCAGGCTCCTGACACACTCTTCAGAATTGTGAATCGCATTCGATTTGCATGCAGCCGAGAGTGGGCTGGTGGAACAGCTGTTGCCAGAAGATTTGGTGAGCAACAGTATAAGAGCATCTGCCAATAAAGAAGAGAAACAGTGTCTAATATAAAAATACAATAAGGCACTGTCATAGCAGGTCTAAAAAAGGGGACTGTAAAGCAAAACTTCCCATCTAGCTTAAGGGGCTGAGGTCTCTCTAGATGGCATGAGTAGAACCTGCTCTTCCTTATCTGTGGAGGAACCTATGACATGACCCTCAGTTTCAGAACATTTGCCTCCCACTTTCTCCTAAGTGGTAAGTAGGATTTTTTGTAATTTGGACATATGTCTCATTTATTAATGCTCAAGAGAGGCATGTATTGGTTTTTGTGATATCTTTGTTGCCAAGACATGAGGAAAGTCTGAATCCATCTCAGATTTTTGCAGTACTCATAGGCAGGCACTGTATGTCACAGGATACCAAGTGACCAGGGATGGGATGAAAAGATCCCTAGATGCCATATCTCAGGGGAAAAAAGTCTACATGGAGGTTAAGTCACATTAGCAGATTTAACCATTCCTTAGAATATCTTTGATGCTTACTTGTAATATGAAATTTTCTGATTATGGAAAAGTGGGAAGGGATGGTAGAGATTCTGTAATGAGAGAGGAGGGGTTTAAAACTATATTAATCTTCATGAAAATGTTCCTTTTCAGCTGTGATTTTGTAACACACTGCCACTTCCCGTGATGCCTCAGGACATCGTTGAATCTGTAAAGTTTCCTAGGATTCTGAGAGCCAGACTGTTCTATAAATTACCCGATTACAGAGATCCACTCTACCTTCCAAAAGTCCCCATGAGAATTCAAGGAAGCCGTGGCTACCGAATGCAGAGATACCTTTCCACACCATAAGAAAGAACGTGCTAACATTGTACAAACCCTCAGTCTGATGGAGAACACCAGCACAGTTAGTCCTCGAGTCATGAAAGGTCATGAAAGTGAGGACTGTCCATGTAGACACATGGGTGAAAGGGCAGATTTCCTGCCCCCGTGCAGATCTCCTCTCATGGCGAAGGCACAATGCCATCCTGAAGGTCACAGTTTCTCTGCCAGTACACTGAGGCGAAGGTCCCCTGGCCTTCAGGGTGGACAAGCCATGTGTGAGACAGGTGGAGACCCCTCATTGTCTCCAATGGCCCTTGGTTATTTTAAGTTACAAAGGCTTGTTCATGATCCCAGTGTATCTTACAAAAATGACCACATTCTATGCATGCCATGGTATGAAAAGGTGGGAAGCATTGCTGTAGAAGACACAGTGAATTCCACACATCACCATATTACCAAGGTGCAGACATCTCCAAATTCGTGGACAACATGGGGAAAACGTGGACTCTCACCCACCACCATAAATAAGGACTTGGTGAAGGAAGACACAGAGGCCACTGCATACCGTGGAAAAGAACATGGTGAATGTGTAGACAGCAGCTTCCAGGACATATCGGCTCCGAATGGCGAGGACCACGGGTGGCAAAAACATGAGGTTGCTCAGGCAGAGCAGTAGTGTGGACAGCAGCTGGAATCCGTAGGTGAGCGCATCCGCACTGTCGGTGCAGCCCCAGCCCCGCCACCCTGCGGGTGGAGAGGGCACAGATTTGAGGGCGGCCAAAGGCAGCCATGGGTTTGGTAGACACTTCCGGCAGCCACTAGCAAAGCCCTACGCCACTGCCAGTGGACGGTGTTCTCACCCTAGCTCTGCCCTCCCCATCCTCTCCAAACCTAGCCTCAGTTCAGGCTGTCGCCCCATCCCCAGCCCAGGAAGCCCACCACCCAGAACGCTCACCGGCCTTGCACTCGCAGGCCGCGTACAGGTAGTTGTGCGTGCGTAGCAGCTTGCACTGGCCATAGGGCCCGCAGTCATCCACACACGGGGAAAGGAAGGTGCGCAGCCGGACTTCAGCGGTGGCGTTCCGGCACCTCATGAACCTGCGCACAGACTGGCTGTCACCCGGGGCCCAGCAGCACACTCCCCTCTCTCCCTGAGCCACTCACCGAGGCCCTGCCCCGCAAAGGGAACGGAGGGTCAGGAACCAGGTCCCTGTCTGCGGGAATGGGATTCTCAGTCTGGCCACTCTGGAGGTGGCACTGACGGAGAGGAGGAAGCCAGCCAGGGTCTCTGAGCACAGAAGAGAGGAGTCAGTAAGTAAGAAGAGGGATCAGTGTGGGGTCAGGACCTGAAGAACCCTCACCCACCTGCCCTCACTTCCCAGAGTCTTTAGCCCATCCTTCCTCCGTACCATCCCCCACCCTAACCCCGCCCCGGACTACCAGCATCCTCTCCTTCCCCCATTCCTCACCCTCACCTTTGTAACAGGTCACTGCTGCATCCTCTAGGCTCAAGGGCACCTCGTGAGTCAGGCATCCGAACACTGACACGTTTTCCTGGCGTATGGAGCTCTGGGGAGGGCAGGTATAAAGATGAAGGTGAAGCTGTCATAGCCTCCAGGCCCTGCCACCACGACCACGTCGGACTCCTACACCAGTTAACTCCACCCCATAAGCTCCTTCAGGCCCTCACTGAACATCCCATACCTGCAGGTGCTTTCCACACCAAAGCCTCTCTCTTCCCTTCATTTCAAGAACAGAAAAACTGGGAAACACCCAATCTTCCACAGCAGAGATCTTTCAAAGGCTGATGAGAGGGCAAGACTCAATTCCAATCCTTTCTTTTGGGCAGAATCGTTTAAACTATCTAGGCTAGAAAGAACACCCTCTTTTTCAGTCCTATCTAGCTTGTTGGGGAAAGGTGCGAGGTGCTGTTGCTGGATCTAGAAACTAGTTGTGAACAAAGGTAACTGGAAAGTTTTCAATCATCTTCATCTCTTCACCTGGGTCTGAGGACGGGAGGTGTGTAAAGAAACATTCTCCTCCTCAGGTGAAATGATCCCAGATACTAAAGAGTGGTAATAGAATGTCTGAGGGATTAAATGCAGCAACCTAGCTGAGATGAAAAGAAACCAGATTTCCACAGGAGTAAATGTAAAGGGTTGTCTACAAGAAGAAAGGTAACAGGATGCCATAAGCTCGCTTCATTCAAGAAGGATTTGAGACAGCTTATTAAAGACATATAACAGGATAAAATAAATGCATGAGGGAAATTTAAATATCAGCATGGAAAATCAAGTCTGTCCCTAGATGTAGGCCAGATATTTGATGCTGACTTCCAAGCAACGCAAGCAAAGAAGGAAACATGAGTAACTAGATTTTTGGGCCCAAAAGATAAAGATTCATGAGAGTTACATGGGAAGTACAGCATCCAAAGGGGTGGTTCTCAGGTAAGTCCTTATCAAAGAAGCACTGTGTGCTGTCATGCATCCTGTCCTTGACAAGAGAGTGAATTTCATACAACTTGCTGATATCTTTCCTCACATAAGGACAGGGCACTATGCCAAAGTATTATTCAGTAACGGTCATTGGGGGGCTGGGGGGCGGGGAGCCAAAGAAAACAATGTCCTCTAGGTATGCAGTTCTCTGATCCAAATGTCAAGTTCTTGATCCAAGGGGAAAAATCACAATACTGAGAGGGAAAGGTCAGAGTAGATGTGCCAATATACCTTTTAGAATAAATACAATAGCTGTCTGAGGTGTGTAGCAAGGGTCACAGCGTGCAGATGGGTGGAATGTATGCACATGCCCCTTGGAGTAAATGAACTAGAATGCAGAGAGGGACAGGGTGAGGGGCTGGGCCTCTGCTCTCAGGATACTGAGGAAGAACAAGTATGAGTGCAGCTGGTTTCTGATACGGACTCTCTGGTTTCAGGGTCAGATCAAAACTTCGCTGTCACTGCCCAATAAGCAAACATAAAATACATACAGTTTTAGCCAGAACAGAATCATACAGAATCTGAGTATGAAAATAAGGAACATCTTAAGGTTGAAGAATCAGCTCTGTCCTAACTGGCAAGAACACTAGAAAGTTCTCAGCCACGTCCCATAAAAGACCACATCAAGCCACAGATCAAGTCTCAGGTCTGCTCATAGGAAAGTGGTTTCTGCCCCCAAAGCTGGGGGGTTGGAGAGTTAAAAGGATCCCTGGCTGGGGAACAGTACATACATTACTGTATCAATATCAACCCAAGACAGACACTAATGGCCTGATGCAGGGTTCTGCCCTCAGCCCAATCTTATTCGATACTGAAAATAATGACTTATAGGTAGGGAAGACTAGCTTTTCAAGTGTGTGAATTGCACAAAGCAGAGAGGGCGCACCCCAAACCAATATTAGGCAATGTCTCAAAGATAAACATAAATTCTTCCATTCAACTTAAAAAGTTCACTGCAAACATACGAGATGAGAATAGGCAACAGATCTCATGAACGAAGCTCGGGGCACAAAAATGTCTATGCCCCTTGGTTACAACTAGATAAATATACCAGTTAATGTGGAAAAGGACTGGGAGGATGCATACCAAAAAGCTAAGCAGTTAGCTGTGTTTGAGGATCTCTTTCTCTATTTTCCAAAGCTTTTATCTGAGATCCCATAATTTTTATAATTAAAAAGTAAGTAAATACAATTGTTTTGAAGAAAATGAAAAGTCAGGAAAGGAAAAAGATCCAGACATCTTAGTTCACCACAAGACCCAGAAGATCACAGTACGACGCAGCAGCTGAAAGAAGTAACTTGATCTCAAGCTGCACAAAGGCTGCCTGTCACACTGGTCAGACCACCTCAGATCTCTTGTTTTAGAGACATGATGAACAAAAGTGTTAACAGAGGAGACAACGGAGGATGGGGAGAGGTCTCAGACATTGCTGTTGTTCAGCTTCGGGGAGGCTGAGGGGCATCTGAAGGGCTAAAATAAGAGAGGGACGTAACAAATGTACCACACTAATGCAAGATGTGAATGATGGGAAACCATGCAGGGAACGAAAGAGGGGGTTATGGGAACTGTATTTTCCATCAGTTTTTCTGTAAGCCTAAAACTGCTCTCGAAAATCAAGTCTATACATTTTTTTAAAAGGACAGGTATAGATTTACTGGAATATAGCTTCTGAGGCAAAACAAAGATCAGTGGGTCAAAATCCACAGAGAACAATTCTGATGGAGTATCAGGACTGCCTTTAGCGATCAAAGCTCTCTAAATATAGACCACACGGCCGCAAGAGGTGGTGAACTCCCCATCACAGGAGATATGCAAGAGAGGCATATGCACCTGCTGTAGAGAGACGCCCTTAGTAAGTGGGAGGTTAGCCTACAAAACTGGAGAAAGTTGGACCACTCTCAATTGCCCTGCCTGAGCCAGCCCAGTCCTAGTAGAGTCAATACTCTGGGCATGTTGACCAGAATTGGTCTAATAAAGTTGGGTGAAAGCAACCTGGATAGGCTTCCAGGAGGAGGTACAGGCCCCCACACCCAGACACCTTCTCCTTAGAGTTTCCCATAGGGCAACCTCCCCACGCTCCACAAAGTACCGCATTGAGCTGGAGCTCCAGGCTGAGGACACCTCCACTGTCCAGTACCGGCAGCAGCCTCAGGGCAAACACAGCGGGGCGCTCAGGGGGGAGGGCCACGCTGGGGCCAAAGAAGATGTAGAAATGGACGGAGAACGTGTCCAGCTCATTGCGCAGTGTCGGGCGCACTGGCCAGCAGTGCTCAGGTGGAGATGTGGCCCCAGGTCCCTCCACAGAGGCCCCGAGGGTTGGAGGCTCTGGGGGCAGTGGCTGGTTGCCCAGTGACTGGGGCATGTTCATGGCAACTCCAAGGACCAGGGCACGGGACAGGCTGGGCTTCGGGCACTCTGTGGGGCAGAAGAAATCGGAGCTGCGGCCTGCTCCCCTCACAGCCCTACAGCCCCACCACGAACCAGATCAGAACCAGGCAGGATCTAGAAAAGGGTGGGAAGCGGTAAGAATCAAATGTCCCTTGGGAGTATGGAGCATCCAGGGTCACAGGATAGGGCCCAGCGGTTTCCTAGTGGAACCGCTAATAAAATGTCATGTTGGAGGGAATCGAGGTCACCTCTCCCTCCCCAAGGACAACGAAGACACTGTGGAAACAGATAACAGGCCCTCTCACTGACTTGCACAGTCTTTCACAAAAACAGTGTCCCAGAGGTCCTAGCTGTCCCTGCTTACCCCCAGGAAACTGAAAGAGATTAAATCAAGGAGAGTAATCTGGTCCCTGAGTGAGCCCTACATCAGGTGCAAAAAAATTCTCTAAAGGCCTTCCAATGACTTAAAGCTCCAAGTGGAAGGGCTTAGTGGAGTGTAAAAGAGCCTGTGTGGGGTCATGGAGATTGTAGGGACATGGCAGAGGGTCAGTGAACACAGCCACTATGTCTGCCTCTTCCCCGTGACAGAGGTCCACACAAGCTGGGTGGCTGGGGCAGCTGTGGGGCTTCTGACCTTGCAACCACACACAGTTGGAAGCGCATGGTCCTGCCAGGGCTCCGGGATGGTGTCTCCACACGCACGTAGACCCAGTGACCCCAGGGGGGCAGTGCCAGCTCCAGCTGGCATACCAAGGCACCTCCACAGGCCACAGAGCTTGAGTTGTGCAGAGGTGGAGCCTTGGGACGTAGGCGCAGTGTCAGGGGGCACGCAGATGCCCCACGGCCCCCTACACACACCAGCTGTGCTGAAACCCTGTAGGTGATGCTGGGCACGAATACCCTGGGCACAGAAGAGGTTGGGGGTAAGAAAAGATAGGGTATGGAAAGGTGAGAGGGACACCAGAATGAAGGAAACACTAGGAAGACGGCAGGAAGGAGCAGGGGACACAGGAGAACAGGAGGCCTTTGGGGGTCCTCCCCTCTGTGCTAGGACAAAGGGAGGCAGGGGTCCAACCCTCCTTGGATCCCCTGGGTGGCCCAGCAGTCTAGGTTGGCTGGAGGAGAGCAGGAACAAGCAGGTAGTCTGAGAGGCTGAGAGAACCTTGTTCCTTGTTTGTGGCCAGGAAAGGGACAGGTTTGGGTGGGAGAGGGCGGGGCGGGAGACTTACTTGTACAGGGCTGAGTGATTATGGGGGGAGAGGGTTTGCTCTGAGGGACGGCCAGGCACCAGCACGGCAACGTCCAGCATACGCCGGACAATCAGCTGCGGCTGAAGGAGGTACTGACACTCATCCTGGAGACCCTGAGACAAAAGCAGTGGTGGTGGGAGGGGAGAGACGGCAAGGGTGCTACTAAAGCAAGGCAAATAGAAACTGGTGGGGGACAAACCTCCCCTGGCCTCCTGCTCCCAGGGCTGTGGCTGAGGTCTCTCTAATTTCTGGGTCCTTCCTAGGTCTGCAGGATCACTGTGATCCTCGGCATTGGCTAAGGTTTTGAGATTCAAACCTAGGCCTTCAGGACAATCAGGTCCCGGCTGCCCCTCCTCCAGTTTGAACCCTGCTCCAGAGCATTCCCCTCAAGGTAATTTCAAACCACTCTATTTCCCCCACCAAGCCCTCAGGAACTTAGAACACTGGCTCTCTTTGGCCATTGGAAATCTCCTTAAAGGCCTTGGGTCCAAACTTCCTCCCTCCCCTCCAAACTGAATCTTTAATTCCCTTTATCCCCTACCTGCACCACCCAAGTGCTTGTCCAGCCTCTGCTTTAACAACCCCAGAGAAGGGCCACTCTTTACCTTCCAGGCGACCTCCAGACTGTAAGCAACTTGAGAACAGCAACCTGCTCTTATTTTATTTTTGTTCCCCTTGACACAGAGCCTGATGTAAAGTGTATACCTCACAGATGAATGTTTGCTGAGTCAATGAATGAAGAAATGAATCGACTCAGCTGGGAGCAACTCTGATCTTTATGAAGCCACAGCCTGCCTTCTGTGCCCGCTTCTGCTCTGCCTCAAGAGACCCACAGATACATCTGGTCCTTCTGTCTCAGGCTGGGTTTCTTTGTTACTGGAGAACAGGCTCATCTTCCTTAGCTGCTCTTCTGGATCAAATCCCTAACCTTTCTCAATTGCCACCACCTCTGTCCCATACCGCCTCAGCACTCTCCAGTGACTTTTGCTCAGGTTCCCCCTCTGCAGCATTTGCAGCTATCTAAGCCCTGGCATTTTAACAGCTCAGGGGAGTAGCGGCCTCCAGATTAGGCTTCTCTGATCTGGACAAATGACCTTGCCCTGGCCCAATAACCTAGAGGACACTATCCACTTACGTGCTTAATCTGAATGAGACATACTTCTAAACCCTGTTCTGGAACAAAGAAGTTTCGGGCTCTGACATCCACTAAGTTCCACAACATGGAACAAGCCAGCCAAGGCACTGGCTTCCAGCAAAGATCCACAAGGCTGGAAGGAGGCCTTGATGGCCACATTGTGATATCTCATTACCCTCTGCCTGGAATTTTTCTGTGCTTTTGCATCAGTGCATTCCCCAATGCCTAGCACACTACCTGGCTCACACGGGGTGCTAAAATACATCTGTTAAGTTAAAGAAAGGGTGTCAAAAATAGGGTCCCCTCTGAGAGCTCCTAACCCACCTAGTTGATCGGAGACCTCCATCTGTGATATCCAAAGCAGGTGTCCCTCATCTGTAGTGTCAAACTCTTAAGGACAAGAACTACTATCATGAGTCATTTCATCGACCCCACTTCCTATGGTAGGAATCGCCACCACAATAACCTTGTGAATGATCCCCAAGGCTGGGGCTCAAGCTCAGGACGTGGCCCATTTCCTTGCTGCACAGTCCAGGGGAAGAAACACTTTGTTCCACATTTTGCTTGCTACTGGCATAACTGAAAGTTAAGTGCACACGACCTCAATGGTTAAGATGTGCTCCTTCCTTAAATTGTATAAGGCAAATATCCACTACCCCTCCCTTGTTGTAGAGGGAAGCATTCAGTCAGTAGAGACCAGGGAAGCTACAGAAATGCAGCAACCTTCACCCTGTAATGGAGCCAAAGGAAGAGCACCAGAAGTCAGGTCCTCACAACGAAAGCCAAGGCCGAAGCTAAGTGAGAGTTCAAATAAGTCAGCATCCGCAGTCATGGAAGGTACAGAGCCAAACCCAGGAAACTTGAGAAAGCAGGAGGGCCAAAAGAAAGAAGCAGAGTCCAAAAGAAGCTGGAGTAGAAGGCCTTAGATTTATTCCTAGACTGTCCTAGTATACTATACATAGGCTGGTTTTCTTTAGAAAGGCCTGAGCAGGGTGGTCACTGCCAGGTTCTGGATGGGTCTTGCAGACTGAAGATGCCCAAAGATACTTCTCTGTAAGAATATCACAGTACCCAGTACATCTGCTGGCCCACAGTCAGCAAAACCAACATGGAAGTAAATGAGTGCTGGACAGACTAGAGGGACAAGAGTGAAAGCAGGGAGACCACTTATGAGGTTACTGTGGTGGCCCAAGAGAAAGCTGAGGGAAGGTGTGCCAAGAGAAAATAGAGAAAAGTGGATGCATTTAGGTCATGTTTTAGAAATACATTCAACAAGACTTTTCTTTATGGATTGGTTTTAGAGAACTAAGGGTAAAAGAAGAATCAAGTATGACACCTAAATTTGGGCCTTGAGCAATTGGTGAATGGCAGTGCCATTTACTGAGAAAAAGAAGACTAGAGAAAGAGAAGACTTGGATTGAGAGAAGTGAAATGGGAATTGAAGAGATCTACTTTTGGCTTTGTATTAATTTGTACAAACTAGGTTTGAGACATTTCTTAGACATCCAGTTGGAGATGTCAAGTAAGCAGTTGGATATAAAGTCTGAGATTCAAAGAAATTAGAACTCACTGAATATACTTAGAAGGCATTAATTTATAGGTGGTACTTAAAATTATTGTGCTGGAGACACCTAGCAAGAGAATAGAGAAATAAGAAAGGAGTTCCCCAGGCCCAAGCACTGGGACCCCACAATGTGCGTGATCAAGCAGAGGAGAAGCCAGGAAAATAGGTAGAGGAATGGGCGGTGGGCAGGAGGAAAACCAGAATAGTTCTGTAAAGTCACAAAGGCCAAGAAGAGAGAGTCTTTCAAGAAGAGAAAAGTAATATGAGGAACATATTGGCTAGTTACTAAAGAAGTGGGGACCGGAAAGAGACAAAGGCAAGAGAAAGACTTACTTTTCACTGCTTTTCGTACCTTTCAAATGTTGTACCAGGTGCATATATTACCTATTTGAAACACAAATAAAATAATTTAGAAGGAAGAGGAAGGGCAGAAAGAGCACCGTTAGCAGATTTTAACCTCTTCAGTTGAGATATTGAGCCATGCTTCATTCTAGTTGGTGGATTCAACCAAATTCTTTCTTCTATATAATCTGCTTCTTTGGTTTCCTTATTGTCGTTTTCATTATTTTACCTGCTTTCATTTACTTTCAAACCTTGGAGCTTGGAAGAGGATGTATTCAAGGAGAACTGTGCCCCAGACATTTGGAGAACTTTCCCCTAATGAGCCATTTGGGTGACAGATGTTACTCACCATCCAAAGGCCAGTCTCCCAGGGCAGACTGGCAGCTGGATACCACAGGATGAACACATGTTCCAAGACAAAAAAGGCAAGGAGCTGGAGGGCATGGGGTCAAGATGGAAGAGGTTGATAGGAAGAACAGGAAAAGGAAAGTAGAAGTGAGGTCAGTTTTGGGCAATATGTTTGAGAAGATGGCAGAAGGGCAATAAAAATTTGCCATGCCCCCACTGCGTGCCAGGCTCTGTACTAGATGCCAGGAATGTGGTAGTGAATAACAGAGACACAGGGGCTAGCAGAAGTATAGGACCACAGCTCAGGAGAGTGACCTGGGTCAGATAAGTTACTTCATTTTTTACAACCGCTTAAGGCTCCCTGTCACTCTCAGGATAAAATTCAAACTTCAAGGCACTTCATGATCTGGCCTCTGCTCACCCCTCCAGCTCCCTTACCCATCGCACACTGATCCACTTCAGTACTCCTTTCTATGCTTTAGCCCATGCTGCTCCCACCACCTAGAATGCCCTTCCTTGCCTTCTCAACTTCAGGCCTCACTTCCTAAAACCACCTCTACCATATTACCAAGCTGAGTCAGCTATCTCCTTTGTCCTCTTAGAATATCTCCTGTATCTCACTAACATACACCTTTTTTTATCTGTGACCCTAGCATTCAATTCACGGCCTGGGATAAAGCAGGAGCTCAAGGACTAAGGTTTAAAGGGAAGTCAGAGCTCACCGCGAAAGCAGAGGAGGGCCCTAGAAATGACACTGCTTTCTTATTGCTGGGACTCTTCAGTTCCCACCCAAGGATATCCCTGAACCCACATTACTTCCTGTGTTGAACAAGCCCCACAGGAAGTCAGGACCATTGTATAAAGATGAAGCAAGTCAAGAAGATGGAGCCCTAGAAGAGTGTTCTGGACAATCCACCCACAGGCTTGAATCTGGGGAATTAACTAGAGAACTTAGAGGCCCATATAAGACTCCAAAAGGTAATCAAATTCTCAGAGGGACCACAAAGACAACCCTTCCCCACGCCCACCCCTCATCCCCCCACTCCCAGTCTCTAACTGAAGAGCTACATCTCTCAGTGTCCAGGTCTCCTACCAGTCATGGGCAAGGTAACTGTGCCCTCTTCTCCCTAACCTCACCACATCCTACGGAGCTCTGCTGGCTAGGGCTCCAGCTTTCAGTACCAAGTCCCCCAGGCCCCACTTACTATATCTAGTTGCAAGTGGATATGTCAAACAAAACTGGTTCTGAACTCTCCTAACCAGGTGTTAGCTCCCATAATCCCAGCCCAGGCCTAGGCCCCAGGTTCCTTCTGCTTACTCAGAAAGGTTTTTGGATAACTAGAACAGGGCTCAGAAGGATTTTCCTGTCAGTTCTCACAAAGGGAGTCTAGGATCAGAGTTAGAATCATGAATGGGCTCTTTGGGATTTGGCCAGAGACCTAAGACATTTCTCTGAAGACAATAACCCTTAGTTCTGATGGGAATCAAGACCCACCTAGAATCCAGAGCCATTTCCAGGTGAGCTCTCAAAACGCTCTCATCCAGAAGGCTCCAAGGCCTTGATAGGAAGTTCTCTTGCACATCACTCAACAGGACCATCGCTGAGGCCTTGAGATACTACCTCAGCCCTAATTCCCATCTCTGACAACAGCACTTGCCCCTGTGTGATTCAGTTCATTCCAAAGGATTATAACACCTTCTCTGAATGCAGAGCTACCACAGAAGGAGGAGAGGTGAGTCCAACACAGTCAGGAACTCAGCCTGGAGAGATATCTCTCAGTCAAATCTTCGTCAATTGGGAATTTCTGCCCCTCTCAATTTTCAATGGCCAAACCCCACTAGCTTTTATTTTCTTCAGCATCCTGTTCTTTAAATACTTATTCTGCTCATGCTTGGTCTTTACCACTGGCTCCCACACACGGCCAGCCCACTCTGACAATGGCCAGATCATCAAACCCTCCCTCTCCACCAACACACAAGAGTAAGAAACCTATAGATCCTCTCACTACAAGGAGGAAGTCTGGTCTACCCAACAGCTGGGTGTAGCCAGAAAATTCTGGGTCATTTCTTTCTCCTCCAAACCAGAGTGGAGAAGCATCCTGACCTTTGAACATATACTTCAGCCTTTAACAACCTCTGCTCTATGAAATGAGTGCAGATACTTGGAGGAAAGGGAGGCAATGGTCAGGATGGAAATCAGCTGCCCAAAGCCTCCTTTTAACAGGAAAGGGCACCCTCTCCCAGAGTGTTCTTCTAGATAGTGTAAAGAGTTGAAAATATGATAAAAGAGGAATATATTCTGCCAGATGGACTAACAACTGGGCTGCAGCCTATGATAGTCTGTAGGGCTATCACCAATCAAAATGTAGAACAAAACTAGCCCTGGGTTTGTGCAACAACATTTGACCTGTCCTTGGCTGGCTTCTGATCATCTCTTGCACCTTCTAGTAGGAAGGAACACCACTCTGCAGTGCTGGGGCCTCTGGCTGATTGCAGACTCTGGACTTTCCCTTCAGCTTACATGGACCCACCATGTCCTCTTGAGTCTCCCAAATTACTTCCTACAGGTCATGGCCTCTGGTCCACCAAGTGATCTGCTGGCCTCAGCTAGGACCCAACCCAACTACCCTCATGCTGTTGCCCACCCTAGTACAAGGCTGGTGTGCCAGGTAGCCCATGGGGGGAATTCAGTAGAGATGGAGAAGCAGCTCTAACCCCTCCTGCCCTAGATAGCATCAACCCACCTTGACAGAGATGTGGCCATGGGCCTGGGGAAGGTGAGCAGCCAAGAACCAATCCCCAGGTAAGGGGCTGCTGACGTTAAAGATGCCTGAGGTACGGTTGGGCAGTGTCCAGCTGAGGGTCAGTGAGAAAACCCCAGGCACAGCTGTGTCCCCTGGGAAGTGTGTGTGCAGGGGATTGATGACAGGGGGTGCCCCGGACCGGAAATACCTGGGGACCAGAATGAGGAGAGGAAGAAAGCAGGCAATGGGGTGGGAGATGGGAAATGGGGGAAAAAAGGAGAACTGTCACTCATCACCAGCAAAACAAGTGAATTCCCTATGCTGACAAATATAACAAAGTGGTTCCAGGTCAGAGGTCAGCACAGAAGGGGTAAAAGGTCAGCTCAGGCACACACACAGTCAAATAGCAGTCAGGAAGTAGTCAGGAGACAGAGGTCTTGGCCTTCACTCAGTCACACTTCAATCTGGATAAGGGTCAAGGGTCAGGGTCAGGAAGTCAGTTAGATACGACTTAAGTCACACTTTAGTTTAGAAATTTGTCTGGGGTTAGAAGTGAGGGTCAGGAGGTTAACTCAGACACTCACACAGTCACACTTTGGTCTGGGCAGTGGTCCCCAAAGGTTCCCCCCTGCTCCTTGAAGATGAGGAGGTTCCAAACAGCCAGGAATGTGTCCTCTGGAACATGGAAGTGGAAGAGTTCAGTGTTGGCAAAGGAGCGGAAAGGACTCAGCTTGCGAGGTGAGCAGGTAGAGTAGTCAGTCAGGAAGAGGCCTCCTGGGGAGCAGGCAAAAGAGAAAGGAGCAGGGTAGGACAGAGGACATTTCCATGAAGCAGCAGGCACACAAGTCTTCCTCACCAATAGCACCGACTCAACAAACGCTCTCCTCTGAGCCAGGAACTGGGTCTCCTGCTGCCCTAGCCATCCATCAACTGCTTTAATCCTTACGATGACTTTGGGAAAAATGACTTGTGTTTACAGATAAGGAAACTGAGGCAAAACTGAGAATTCAAAGCTACATCTGTATAAATCCAAAACCAGGACCCTTTATATGACCCCACAGCTACCCCTAACTTAGGAATCATTGTTCTCTGACCAAGTCTAACAAAACAGAGGTGTGGACGGTATGCATGCAAGTGTGTGTATTGGCATGGGCTCTTAGGCCACTGAGCAAGCTGGAACTCCACCTGTGGGGCTTGGGAGTCAGCATGAAACTGTGTAACTTCCTTGTTTATTTTCTTCCCCTTTCTGTTCCCCTGTGGTCAAGAGCAGTAAAAACCTTCAGAAGCTTCACAAGAGCTGTCTGTATACTGGCTCAGGGCACGGGGGGGTAGGGGAAAGTGTGGTGAGGCTGCAAGGGGACTGCCTGGGTGGCAGAGGCAAGGACAGGAGCTGGCAGGCCACCACAAGAGCACCTAGGAGAGGAGGAAAGGAGAGTCAACAGGCCCTCTAGATTTCAGAATGAACAGCCAGAGGGCACTTCCCAGGAGGGAGGCCCCAATAAGGCAGCCAGTTGATGACCCCATGGAATCTCAAACTACTTAAGAATATTCATATTCGGGGTGGGGGCCATCTCTAACTGAAATGCCAAGATACCTGATCGTTGTTGTCAGGAGCAGAGACAAGGTGAAAGTCTGGTGTCAGCAGCTAGCCAGGTGAACACCAGTGAAAATAACCCAGTAGCTCGGCTGGATGGACATAAGAGAGTCCCAAATGGCAGGCAAAGGTCTGGGGAATCTGACTGCTGTGAAGACTTAAGACCAGTCCCAGAGAAGCCCACACAATGCCCCCAGGACAGCTGAGAAGGTTGAGAACTCAGCAGCTTCAGGTAGAGGGAGACCCTGGAGTAGAGTTTTCAGCCAAGTACGAAATACTCACAAGGGTTCCCTAGTCTGACAATTGCCCTCTATGGAAATGAAAGCTATAACGCCAAAAATGAGGTATTTGAAATAACAGAGAAAGAGGCATCTGGAGAAGAGATGCTGCTGAAGGAGGGGACTGGTTAAAGTTGGCCCCAATGAACTGCGGAAACCCCAAGAGTCTCCCTACAGGGAGGTGGAGGCCACTGGCCCTTTACTGGCCTGTGCTCACCTTCAAAGGCCATGGTTATACCCAGGTACTAGTCTGTTCAGTTCAGACCACATGATCGTTCTCAACTGTCAGCATGGAAGACCTGCCACCTTGCAAATTGAGCCCAGGAACCAGAGGCTCACAGAGCAGCATTCCGAGGGCAGTGGCAGCGTATTCAAGAGGGATGAAGGGAAATGAACCAGCTGATGGGGAAGACAGTTTCCTAGGAGCCCTGGCTATGACAAATGGAAGGCAGAAAGCCAAGAGCTAAATAGCCTGGATACTATTGTTACAAGAAAGCAGAGCTCTGGAGCACCCTCTGCTGTGGTTAGATGAGGGCTTTGGTACCAGAATGGGTCATTGAATGAGCCATTGCTACTGTTAAGAAGAAATCTTGGCCAGGCCCCCAGTGCAAACCCTCAGAGAGCTGGTGGTGAAAAGCAGCTAACAACCTTTGGAAAACAATGGATAGACAAGCACGAAAAGCCATGTGATTCAAAGGAACATGGCATGGCCTGAAGAATTGGGGAACTAGTTAAACCACTCCAAAAGTGGCCAAGAGCTACAGAGGTCACAGAATAGACTAGTAGAAAAAGGGCGTGAGCAGTAACTGGACATAGTGAGAAGAACCTAGAAGTTCTAAGAGCAGATGCTTAAAGCATCTACAGTCCCATTCACTCCAAGTTTTGGTTTGATTTCACCAGGGCCTGCAGAGCTGTGTCCCAGTGGAAGCATGAGTAAGGACTCAGCCAAGCTCACTTGAACCTATCCTGGATGCCCCAGTACTTCCACATGAAGCTCGGATGATTCTCCACCACCTGAAATACACACGCATGTATACACACGCACACACGGGTGCGCATACACACACACACACACACACACTCGGAGGCTAAGGCTGGCCCTGCTAGTAGTGATAGCACTAGGTAGAATGAAAGGTCACTTCCTAGAACAGCAAGGCACTCCTGGGTTACACACACACGTGCGCATACACACACACACACACACACACACTCGGAGGCTAAGGCTGGCCCTGCTAGTAGTGATAGCACTAGGTAGAATGAAAGGTCACTTCCTAGAACAGCAAGGCACTCCTGGGTTATGCAAATGCAGTCAGCTGAGCCCAAGAAAAAGACCTGAGGACTAGAGTAGGACTAGGAGACCAGGAGGTACCGTCATTCTTGAAATGAGATTGATGCCAGCAATAAGCATTTATTGAGACTGATTGTGCTATGATGGTCCTGTGACATTGCCAGCCTCTCCTCGGGCAAAACCTATAACCACCACGAAGTCATAGAGCACCCCTGCTGGCCAGGCCACAGTTGCAAGGCAGTGACTATGAACAGCATTATGGGCAACCCTGTCTGTAGTAGGGCCCATTCAGCGCTCTTTTCCAACTTTGTTACAATTCTCTATAGACCACCCTAACCAGCTTCTGGATAATTGTGTTTTAATCAACATTTTAGCTTTCTACAGTTCTGCGGCTGTCAGTAACCCTCCTCCTCTAGCCAGCTCATGCTTGTTCAGTGGGCTCATGAATAAAGAAGCCATGATGGCAAGGATGGAAGTTATGAATTGGGCTTAACAAAATGGACTCTCCCTAACCCAAACTGAAAAACTGACCTGGCTACTACCTCCGATGAGCGCCCAGTTTGTCAGAAGCAATAATCGACACTGAGTCCTTCTACGGCTCCTTCCTTCAACAAGTGAGGTTGGGGGCACATGCATTACTTATATATATTGTGGGAGACATCCAACACTGCCTCCAACCAAGGAACTATCCACTGGGAAGATAACACTTCAGTGCACTGTCTACAGGAAGAGGAGGAAGATCTGAAGAGGACATGCGTGGGCCACAATATGTACCTCCCTCTCACACAATAACATAAGCACTCGGAAAACACACAGGTTCACATGTACCCCACACAACATACATGAGCTTACACTCACTAAAGCACAAGCATGTACACACACTGCATATGCCCAGCATTCCCACAGATTCCCTCAGCTATACACAGAGACACATAAGTGCCCAGATACTAGTGAGCATACACAAAGAGCTTGGACATCTCTGCAGGGGCAGCGACCTTTGGCATTCACTGATCTCAAACTTGGACACTGAACCAGGTCCCCAGAGCTTACTGCTTACTGAAACTCAGCCCCCACCTCCAGCTGCTCTGTTAATTGTTTTTGCCAAAGACTCCCATCTCCATCCTGTCTGGAGCGCCACCCATCAGAGGTGGCTTGGAGTTGGGGCCAAGAAGAACATAGTAATCTCCTCATAATGGGGCTATCTTTATGGCACATCTCCTATGGCTGGGACCAACTCCTCCTCCCACATTCCACCCATTAAGAAGTTAGACCTCTCCCTCTCACTTCCTTGCTGGATGGTGTTCCTAGGCTGACAACTGACAAATGAGGAACAGTTTGTGGATGAAGCCCCCTTGTGGGCAGACAGGGGAGAGGACACGTTGTGCTTTGAGCCTTTCCCCACTTGGGTCTGTTTTCCTATTAGGCACACATAGCAGTGAAAAAAACCACTAATATGGAATAGGAATTAGGGAACATTTTTTCTAGCCCCTGAACAACCTTGGGCAAATTGGTTCCCTACTAAGCCTCAGTTTCCCCATCTGTAAAATGGTCTCTAAGTTTCAGCCCTTCTCTAGAAGTGTCAGGAATTACCCCTAGGCAAATCAAGCTTATTGCAAAAAAAAACTCATTACAAGAAGAAAATTCATTTTAATGGAGACTAATCCATATCCATCTGTTCGCTATATGTTATTTCCAAAACTCCTTTCTTAACCTTGTTTTAATACATGCCCAATATCTCAAAAGTTTAGGCTAACTCTTCCCACACACTGGACTAGAGGCCGTCCGGTATGGGACTACATCTCCTCCATCAAACTTCATGAAGAGGCACAAGACTTCCTTGCAAAAGCAAGAGTCAAAATGGGGTCAGGCTGGACACCAGGAAAGAAAACTTGAGAGTCTCTCTCCTAGGAACTATAAGCCACAAAAAACCTCAAGCGAGTTACCTCTCTTCTGACCCTCCCAATTCCTCTCAGATGTGTAAAATCTTTCTCTTCCCTGTTTGTCCCCACTTCTTCCCCGAAGATCTAGTTACTCAGATCCCACCTCTCCTAGATCCCTGCAGTCCAACCCTCCCTGACAGAACCCCATCCCTGCCTCAGTCTTTGCTGCTTCTGCACTCACCAGCCCCTGGGCCAAGGACAGAGAACAGGAACAGCAGCAATAGGACTGGC
Source organism: Pteropus alecto (assembly GCF_000325575.1). Classification (NCBI taxonomy): domain Eukaryota; kingdom Metazoa; phylum Chordata; class Mammalia; order Chiroptera; family Pteropodidae; genus Pteropus; species Pteropus alecto. The sequence continues at coordinate 31,844 of NW_006438906.1, forward strand.
GGCAGCTGGAGCCCAGACCTGAGACGAGGCTGGGAGAAGGGCAGGATGTGAGAGAGAGGGGTGGGTAGTGGAAGAGACTTAGGTAAACACAGAGATGAGGGAAAAGGAGAAGATAATGGGTTGGGCTGGGCTGGGCACTGGGGTTTGAACAAGGGGAGGGGATGGGATGGAAGGAGGGGCTGTGATGGGGACTGGAGCAAGGGCAGGGTTTGGGCCCGAAGAGTAAGTAAACATTGGGGATGGGGTTGGGACAGGGGCTGGGCTGGGATTTGTGACAGGAGGTGGAACAAGGGTAGAGGCTGGGATGGGGGCCAGGCCAGGGCCTGGGACTGGGACTGGAGGTGGCGCCTGGGCTGGGATTTGGACCTGGGCATTCGCTGGTACCCAGGATGGGGCTGGGACTGATTTGGGAAGCAGGGCGAGGGAGGGGCCGGGGGCCAAGGCCTGGATGGGGATAGGACGAGGGGCCTGGAGAAGGGCTG
>NW_006438906.1:32390-39852 GCF_000325575.1 Pteropus alecto
CCGCGGCTCCGCTCCCCACCCCCGGGGGGTAGCCTCCGGTGTCCTCGCGGGCCCGGGGCCGGGGTCGGGCCGGCTGAGGCCGAGCCGGGGACCTGGGTAGGAGTTCAGGCCTGGCGACTCCCGGCTGCGCTGAACGGCGATAACCAGGCCCCGCGGCGGCGGCCTCCGCCTGACGGCGTGTGGCGCTCCGCCCCTCGGTCAGTTCGATTGGTTCTTCTCAGTAAAGCCCGCCCCCTTCCCTATTCTATTGGTCTCTAACTTGGTCCTGCTGGGCTCCGAGGACAGACTCCGCCCTAGCCCCAATTACCCGAGTCCTTGCTTTCAACCACCCACCCACCATGCTCTCCTCATATCCTCAGACCCCCACTGCGCCAAGACAGCTCATAGGAACCCTACAGAGACCCTCATAAACCCAGACACCCACGGACATCCCCACAGATAATCCGCAAACCTTACCCAGAGACTCTCAAAGATATCCTGCAAACCTCCTCAAAAGAAGTGAACCCTCTAGGTTCGTCCCCTCCAGGTCCAATGCAGCCCCCTGAGGAGACCTCACCCACTGGGGAAGTGACCAGACTGCTGTTGACACTGAGATTACTGGGCGTTCCGGTTGCCTTGGTGAGAGATCCCATCTATCCCGGTCTGGGTTCCAGAGGCTTTAGTCAACTCCCACCTTCATCAGCCCTGGACCCCTAGTCCCTCCCCCTCCCACCCTTCTTCAGATCTGGACAGAGCTCCTTTGCTAATTTCTGCAGGAATTCAAGTCTCTTCCCCAAGTCATAGACTTGCAGGCAAGGCCTGTCACCACACAGGCCCTGAAGCCAGGTCTCATCCACAACCAAGAGCCTTGCTTCCCTTGGGGCTAACGCTTCCCCTTCCCAGCTTCAAACAAGATCATGACCTAAGGACTTGTAACAGCCAAGCCAAAGCCCAAAGGTATGTAGTCTCTCCAATGGCCCCTACTCTAAACCTTCATCCCATTTCCCTCCTAATACTTTCTGTCCCTTCCCTCCTCAGTTCAACCCCCTCCCATTCTCTACTTTTCATCTTAACCCTCCCCTTCCAGCCAGTTTCCTCCTCCCCTTCTATTTCCCTTCCTCTCTTCCAATCTTCTGGTTCTCCAACCCCAGGTCCCTTTTTCCTCTTGCTGAATGTCTGGTCATCTTCCTCCCCACCATTCTACCTCTCCTTCTACTTCCTGTCTCAAACTTCCCCTTTTGAAGGGCTTCGATGAGTTTAAGTGATGTACTTAGTATCTCTGGGGCATGAGGGGGAAAATAGGGAGCAGGGAAAGTTAAGGCTAGAATCCTTAGGCACTGATGCAAATGATGACAGGCCTTGAATGTCAGGACCAAGAAATTTAGACTTAATCCTTAGGCTGAGTCACTGAGTATTTTTAAGCAAGGGGATGCCATTGTTAGGTTTGCATTTTAGAAAGATTTCAATTGGGTCATTAAGGAAGATTCACTTCCTTTGGACATACTTCCAAAACAAATAAGGCACACTCCACTCCCCCACAGCATCCTGGACTTACCCCAGCACAACACAGCTCATTTGTATTGTCATTTTGGTTAATCTATCTCCTTCCCAAATTCTTTCAACTGAGTCCAGTACTTAGCACAGTGCTTGAGTAAAAGTGTACGATTAGGCCCTTTATAAAAGTGTAAGTTACATAAATCAATGAAAGAATGGGTGAGTGGATTAATATGCTGGGGAAGGCAGCAGAGGGGCATAGTTATTACATAATCCTGGTAGAAAATGGTAAGAGCTTGAACAAAATTGGAGGGAAAAGAGAGGAGAAAATGGACTTTAGGGATAGAAGATAGGAAATACAGTCCTTGGGCCTATTGAAGACAAAGGCTGAGAGAAAAGGAGAAGACTATGCTAATTCCCAGAGTTCAGTTTGGTGCCCTGTGTACATCCATTTAGCCATGTCCAGCAGCCAGTGGGTATGAATGTGAAATATAGGGGTTTAAAGAGGTCTGAGCTGGAATTTTGGATTTAAGAGTCACCAGCATACAGCTGGAAGTAGCTGAAGTCTTGAACATGAATAACATCATCAAGGAAAGGTGTGTGTGGTCCATAGACAAAACTAGACTGTGAAGAGGGCCCTGCCATCATGGCATCCTCCTGTACTTTTGGGAGCAAACCCTCACTTGGGCTTGGAATTTCCAGTTCCTAGAATTCTACAGCCTGACCCTCCCCACAGACCTAAGGTTTGCCCAGGACCCTTTTCTTGGACTAGCCAAGTTGCTATGTTCAGGTTCCTCTTGGAGCATGGTCTTCTGCTATGATCTACTGATGGGATTCTGACTGCTTCAGCCTTTCAATCTTTAAGTTTGAGCTCCCTCACAACCCATAACAGGATGCTGCGTGGAGCCTTTCAATCTTTAAGTTTGAGCTCCCTCACAACCCATAACAGGATGCTGCATGGGGGTTAAGCACATGGGTGAAACTCCTGGCACCATACCCTGATTCAGAATTCATCTTTCCCCCTTCTATCTCGGGTGCACTAATTCCTATTTCCATAACCCACTGTGAACCCTGATTTGCAGACCCTCCAATCCCAATCTAATGAAGCCTGTACCCTATTCTACCACTAGATGGAGGCAGACAAGGTCATAGAAGAGCCTCAAACCACCATGGATGCAGAGGAGCACCCTTCTTCAAAGGACCCCTCTGCTGAGGACTCACAGGAGCCCCCTATCACTGAAACCCCCTTGGAGTCTTCCATCTCTGAGACCCCTTTAGAGCCCCTTACCCCTGAAACTCTTTTGGAGCCTTCCACTTCCCAGACCCCTTTAGAGACCCACACCTCTGAAACCTCTTTGAAGCCTTCCATCCCTCAAACCCCTTTAGAGCCACATGCCTATGAAACTCTTTTGGAGCCTTCCACCTCCAAGGCCTCTACCCCTGAGAGCCCGTTGGAGAGTCACATCTCTAAGGTCCCAGAGAAACACCTTAGTTTTCATAACTCATCACCAGGCCATAGCTCTATGTCTTCCTCTGATACTATGAAGGAAGACTTCTTTTCTGAATCTTCCTCCAGGAAGCCCTCATGGAGAAGATCCGCCCAGACCTCTGAATCAGAGATCCTTGAACAGCACTCCCTTTCAGGCCCTTCAGCCCAGGTCCACCTGGACACATCGGCAAAGGAAAGGGAAGAGGACGAAGAGAAGGAGGAGGTAGATACCTCTATCGTCACCACTCACACAGCTCAGCCTGGACGTCATCCCGGAAAGAAGAAGAAAGGAATTAGCCGTAATTGCTCCTGTCCTTTTCCCCATTCTCATCACTATCTTTCACCTGCCCCAGGAGGAGAGGATTGGGTTACTCTTTGACCTAGCCCCTTCTCTTAGACTTAGGGCCTCTTCTCATCCCCTTGGTTACTCAGCCTCTCCCTTCCCAGGTTACAAAGCCCACCCAGTGGTCCCTGCTAAACAGGCAGAGTTGGTGGAAGTGGCTAAGGCAATGCACAGAGAGAAGTTTGGTGCTCAGGTGAATAATCTTTTCCAGTGGGAGAAGAATGCAGCCCTGAATGCCATCCAGACAGGTGAGCCCAGGCAGCCTTTCAGAGGCTTCTGACAGGCCCATGGCCACCCTCCAATTCAACAGGTTCTGAGAACTTGCCCATTCAGTGGTTAGTTGCCCCTTGTGAAAATGGCAATGCCACCTGCCTAGAACCTGGGAAGGGAGCAGACAGGTGGGCCAAGGTGGATGGCATGGATGCAGACAAAAAGTGGGATATTCATATAAAGCCCAGGTAGGGACATGTGGCCAAACTAAAGATGTTAAAATCAAAAGGGCCACAGGCTAGCCCCAGATCTAGGGCTCAGTTCGCCTATACCTAACAAACCCTAAGGCAGAGGTAGCCCAGGATCTGGACAGTCTCCGGGTGATTTGTTGCTCTTACCTGGCAAAAGGCCTTGATCCCCTTGGTGGAACTCCATTAAAAGGCTGTCACCTCTTCATACAAGACCCATAATCACCTGGGTACCCAAAAGCTGTGAGTCTCCACCAAAGAGGAAAGTCATATCTTCTAGCTCTGCTGTTTCCGAGTCTCATCCCAGAATTAGTACCTTTGACAGTCCTGTTAGTGGCGTGCTGTGCTTATCTATAAAGGGTGTCCAGATGTACTGTGTAAACACATGCCATCCTGGGTGCGGGCACATGTACCTGTGTTACTGAACTTCATATCTATAGAGATTACCTTTGGTAAGATTACCCTGGCCTGCTGTGAGGATTCTGGGGTTTCTAGACTGAATTCAATGTATGTCACTTCATTTATTTTAGTTTTTCATACTTTCTTTCCCCTTATGATGGGAGTAGAGTTATGTCAAAACAAATGGGCCTAAGATATAAGGACCACCAAATAATTCTATCTCTATCCCTCCTCCATGTAACTGATTTTTCTCAGTCCCATGTAGGGACCTTCCCCACTCTACCCCAGGACAAGAAAGTCACAGTGATCTCATTTGTTTCTCAGTCTCACTTCGGTCATTGAAACAGTTTTGTTTGCTTATTTTAACATCTTCTGTCACTCTTTCTTACTCTTCTTATAAATGTAGGGTCTGTTCAGTCCCCTCATTCTCCTCCTCAGAACTTCCTGTCTACTCCCCACTTTTCAAGGCTACTGCACTCTTAAAATTGGACTTCTTCATTTTCCTGTTTAAACAGGCATTTGTATACTGAAATTTAAGTATCATTCAATCCTGACCAGACATTTGGGGTTCCCTTCTAATATTAGGGATCTCTGGTCTCTAGAGAGTTAGTATATGTGCTCTGTAGAGAAGTATCAAGTGTAAGCTTTTATTTTATTTGTTCATCATTTATTGAGTACCAGCAATGTGCCAGGCATTGAGCTAGCTGTGGAAGTGGTGGTGCTGGTGGGGTTTCAGAGACAAAATCCGTTAAATAACTTATACACTAATGAGAGACACCAATAAGTAAAAGGATAATTATAACGCATTCTAATAATTACTATGATTGAGCTCAGCTCACAGTGCTACCTGAGCAGAAAAAAAGGGACATTCAGTTGTGGGAGCTTGAAGAATAATCTTTGGAAGGGATCACTTCACAGCTGAAATCTATAAGATGAGTCAGAAGAGGCAGCCAGGTAAAAAGTGGGATATGGCGAGACATGACAGGGCAAGGTATCAGCAGAAAACTGTAAGTAACACAGTGTGCCTGCTGCATAGTGTTGAGAGAGTAACCCAGCTCAGCTCTGGAAGGGCAGGATTGCACAGGCATTAATGTGCCAAACTCAGGAGCTGGGATTATATCCTGAGGGCAATTGAGAGTCACTAAAAGATTTTAAATGGGATAATAACATGAACAGACATGAACAGATTTGTGTTTCTGCAAAATCACTCTAGCAGTAGGGTAGACTGGAGAAAGAGAAGACTGGAGACAGGAAGACTACATTGTGGGGCACTGGTCATAAACCAGGTAAGAAGTAGATGGGTGGAGGTGGAAAGAAGTAGACAAAGTCAAGGAATGTTAAGAAGGTAAAACTGACCTTTAGATTATTGGATGTGTAGGATAAGAGAGGGACATGCCTGGAATAACATCTAGGTTATTGGCTTAAGTAACTGATTGGATAATGGTGCCATCCATTAAGTGAATACCTGAAACAGTAGATGCTTGCTAAGTATGTGTTGAATAAACAGAGGACAATGGACAAGGGCCAGGTTTGGAAGGAATGATTGAATATAATACATCTGAAGTGCTTGTGGAACACACTGGTGAAAGTCTCGTAAACAGACTGCTACGTGGGTCTGCAGTTCAAGAGATGGTCTGGGCTGGAGACATCCTTCATGTAAAAATAGCTATATGCTGTATGGAGATGTTCTAAGCGTAAAGAGATGTTATCATGCAAATGTGATTATGTGATCACGGAATCAACTGTGTTGTACAGAACCAAAATGGTGTCCTAGATGATATCTCCTCCCCCTGTCAGTTCTTGTCCACTCATAACAGGAAGAGGGTTTAGAATCAGGGCAGAGAATAGAGAGCACCACTCTGGAATACGAAGCCAGTTGTCAGTTATCCTATTTTAAGGAGTCTGAGGTGTAGTTGCCAGTCTCCCTATTAAACTTCAGTCTTCATCTGAAAGCTGGGCACTGACTCCCACATCTGTGCTTGGACTTGACTCTCCCAGGCCCTCAGGCTCGGCCTTGACCTCTGAGCACTGACCCTTCTTCACTTCCACACCTCACCTCCTCATCCAGTGTATCCTGCTATTCTAGATGGAGTTTAGAATTTCTGTAGTAGAATCCTGGCCCCCACCAACCCCATTGTGACTCTGCCTATACCCTGCCCTTTCAATCAAGGCTCCCTGGTGTTGTGGGGGGCACTGGCACTACGGGCCATCAGCATCAAGACAGAAGCAGCAAAGCCAAAAGCCACATCTGGACAGGCTTTAGACTCTGAGATACCATGGGTAAGACAAGAAAACCTAGTTCAGTAATTAGACACAACATTGTAAATTATGGCCCGGGCTAGAGTCAAAAACCAGAGGACACCAACTCTTTCTCATCTTCCTTATGGAACTTCAGGATTATGCCTGGAATGCTGGGTTTCTCTTCTCTCCTGAATTTACTCATTTACTTATTCAGTCAAGCTGTCTGTGTTCCCTGAGCACCTATTTTGTGCCAGGCCCTGTGCTAGGACTAAAGATGTAGATGAAAAGACTGACCCTTCCTCGGCAAAACTGATGGCCTAACAGGAATACAAGTGAACAAACAGTTCATTATAATGCATTGTACTGTGATGAGAGTACCATAAAGGAGCCATGGAAAGCAAGAAGAGAGGTCCTTAGGGGAAATCAGGGACACTTGGGTGGAAGTGATACTTCATAGTATCCTTTATATTAGAGTAAAAACCCTACAGCTGAAGGTCCCATGGAGACTCATACAGGATTCTTGGGGTACTCTCTCAGCTCTCATGGAGGATGAGAAAATCTGAGTGAAGGGGGCTCTCTGGTTCTCCCACATTTACACAGCACCACCCTTGCCTTATGGTGAGATTGACTGTGAAGCCAGACATTTTCAGATACCACTACTGAAACCAGGCTCTTGAGGGTTGTGGCTTCTTGCTGGCACCTGAACTCAGGGATACTTCTTAGCCTCACCTTCCTTTCTATACCTCCTTCCTTAGCCTCAGAAGTTTATATTTTTTGGTCTTCACCACTCATGACTTCTGGCCTACCCCTTCTTCCTGACCCTTGAAGAACCAGAGGCAGCCTTTCTCAGGTTCATAGAAGACATTAGTTCAATAACACCAGGAACACGGAAGAGAAGTATGAAGCCCTGGAGAAGTGAGGAAAACCCTCCTCCTGGCCCCAGGGCTGCCCAGCCTCTTCCTCCTCTTCAGGTCCCTTCAACAACCTTGCTTCCCTTTTCCTCGCCTTAGACACTTCAAAGAAACCAAGCAAAGCTGGGCTTTAAGTTGGGGAGGGAAA
>NW_006438906.1:39876-44071 GCF_000325575.1 Pteropus alecto
GGAGTGAAAGATGAGAATCCCTACAATCACTCACTGAGGTTCATGTTCATCTTCAAATAAAATTTCATCCATAATCTTCATGCTTGGAAACTGAAGACTTCTTCAGTCATCTCTGACAGGCTGACAGGGATACAGTGGGGAGGGAACTGAAACACTTGTGCAGCAAAAAGAAAACCTCAAGAAAAAAGTCTAAAGAGATGGAGATGAGGACTCATGGGCGGATCCTCATGAATACACATGGAGGGAGAGGTGAGGTCCCCCCACCAGGGAATAGATGTCAGTGAGAACACCTGGGGGAGCTTAGGCTATTTTTCCTTCTCATTTGTCCTTATTACTCAATCCCACCACTCCCAGGTCTCTACATTGGCTGGCGTTGCCCCCATTATCTATGGGACTGTTTCCGAATTGGGGATGAGTCCAAGTGCTTTTGTGGACACTTGTTGAGAGAGCACCAGATCATCTCAGGTAGGGAGAACTGAATTATCCCTTCCAGCCCCTGTTGGTGGGGAGGAATAACTGTACTCTGTCATATTTTGGGATGCATGAGAAAAAGTGTATATGTGTTAGTATGGGAGAGCGGGTTGGCATGAGAAGGCCAGGCCCTATCAAGTGCTGCTCTAATCCTACCACCCATCCCCATTCCCATAGACATATCTGTGCCTTGCAATGTGGGCCAGTGCCGCTGCCTCATGTTCTGCTTTATCCCATCACGCCCGGAGGAAGTGGGTGAGTTCTGGCTCAAGAGACGAGCCACCTTTGACCCCAAGGCCTGGAGGGCCCAATGTCGCTGTAAACACAGCCATGAAGACCATGCAGCTACCAGGTCCCATCCCTGCAGAGTCAAAGGTACCTTCTAGGACAAGGGGAGTATGGAGGTGGGCATGGGTAGGGATAGGTTGCAAATAGTTTGGGGACAAGGATGAGGAAACTGGTAGGAGAGACTTGCGTTTGTGGTTTGTGAAGAAGAGATGAGAGAAATCAGCTCATGAGGCAGCCCCAATTCCCTATATTTATTTCTGGCTGTCTCCTTGCTCTAGGCTGTTGCTGCAATTGCTTTGAGTCTAATTTCCTCTGTGCGGCCTGTGACCGGCGCTGGGAGGAACACGAGACTTTCTTTGAGACTGAGGAGACCCGGCGACGAGGAGGGAGGCCTCACGGTGAGGGGGAAACCTGGAAAGGGGGCTATTCCAGGGTCTGTAGTCTGAAGGCCAGGCAGGAAGGCACTTCCATCCTCAACCATCCCACCCAAGACTACCTCACTCCTTCACCCCTTACATCTCATAACTGTACTGGTTTCCACCCCCAGGAGCAGACTATGTGCCTTTTGCAGAGATGCCTACCCTTCGAGAAACCATCATCAGCAACTCTGACTTCAAGGCCCTACAGAAGCAGGGGCCCTCTGGCCAACGCAGCTCCCACCCTAGTCCCCCTGGGCTCCCTGGCTCAAGCAGCCTCAAACCTGGCCCTACATTTGACCCTCGTACCTGATTCTTTCACCTCTATTCTCCTCTCCTCCAGGAACAGACAATGTCAACACCTGGCACAGGCCTCTATGAGCCTGACCCAGATCAGCAATAAAGGAGAAGCCACTGGGATCTGACCTGACTCTGTATGGGGCAGCTAGAGGCCAGCCCAGGGATAGACATTCTAAAGCCTTAGAGATGGCACCTATTAGGGGCAAAAGAGAACACCACACAGGAGAGAAGCTGGACCCAGCCATCTGCCTCCACCACACTCAAACATTTAAGCTCGGGCATCAGAAGGAGAGAGTGGCTTCAAGGAAGCCAAGGATGGGGGAGCGGGGGGCGGCAGTTCAAGAAGGATAGAATGAGCTGCAGCTGTGGCCTCCAGTAAGAAAAAGAATGAAAAGTGTCCCTTGGATTGTGCAATTAGAAGGTCTTTGGGGACTTCAGAGTGTAGTTTCAGTGATGCAGTGGAAGCAGAAAGAATTTCTTTAAGCAACTTGGATGAAAAGAGCAGGAGAGAAGTCAGACAATATCCAGAGGGAGATATGGAGTTGAGGAAGCATTATTTAGGAAGGAAAAGGGAGCTAGTAGAAAAAAAAGACCTTGAAGGATGCAGAAGAGAAAGACTAATGCCTGGTAAGACAAAATTCCAAAGATGGAGGGAGGGGATGAAGTCAAGACAGAGGTGAAAGGATTCACTCTGGACAGTAGAAAAACCGCTTCCTACAACCAAGAGGAAAGAAGGAAGAAAGGAAGGGAGCCGTCATTGGGCTGCAGAGAGCAGGATCTCGTGGAAGTTCCCCTGTGAAGTAGGAGACAAGATCAATTGCTGGTGGGGGAGGAGGGAGATAAGAGTTAAAAGTAGGAAACAGGAAAAGAGATGAAAGTTTGAGAAGGCTAATCTGGGGAATTGGAGAAAAACCTGATTAGTGTGTAGTTGAGGATTCAGGTACAGTTGGAAACAGGAATCTAGTTAGAAAACCAGAAAAGCAAAAATATTTAGATTAATGGGTGGTGATGGAAGGGTGGAAGGGTGGCAGGGGGGATGATCAGGAAAGTAAGGCAAAAAAAGGCTTGAGGAGAAAGAGGGAGACACTTTTGGCTCAAAATGGTCAAAAACAATTGGCATATTGAAAAAAGTAACAAAGGAACAGAAGTCTCTAATGAGGTCCAGTAGCAGACGTAGTGGCAGGGATCGAAGTACAGGAGACAGTGGTCAGAACCTGCAGAGCACTGCAGTTTTCAGATGACAGCAGCTGCAAGTGATCACAAAGGCTTGGATTAGAGAAGACTGTGGCCCAGGGTCTAAAGTCAGTGAATATTGGGGAATGACTAGGAAGCCCATAGGTGATTTTTATGGAGAGTAGAAGATTCTGACACTAATGGGTTCTGTGATGTAAGTGGGCAAGTCACTTTCCCTCTCTGGGCCTCAGTTTCTGGATCTGTAAAACAGGAGTAATCTCTGTGCTACATGCTTTCTATGAGAACTGAAAGAAATAACCAGTTTCAAAGTGTTTTGTACTCACCCACCCCTCCTGGCTGGTTTTCTTCTTTTTCTGAGGTTCCAGCTCCTTTTATCTCTTGCCCTTATCCTGAGCAGATCTAGGAACTGCTGCTATCCCAGGAGTGTCAACAAAAGGTCACTGTCAGCAACCCAATACCAACAGGAGTCCTTAGTCTGGGGTGCAAAAAGAAAGAAACTTTATTCAGGTAAAATGTGCAAACTGGGGTAACACAATCTTCCCTGGAACCCAATAGTTCACTCTGCCAAGACAAATGGAAGGCCTGCTTTTATAGAGAAAGTTCCGCCCCTACCCTGTCCCTGATTGGTCCATTTCTATGCAAATGAGGAATCTAAATTTGCAGTATGATTGATCCAAATAGCACTTTCCTAATTGGTCATGGTCACTCATTCTGATTGGTCATGATGGAGCTGCTCTGATTGATCAGTAAATATGCAAATAAGGATATATCTGTTCAGTTCCAATTGAATGGGACAGGTCTCAGCCCATTGGTTGAAAGATAATTCCAAGAATTCCTTTGTAAGGGAAGGCTAAACTAGGAATATGGGAACATAATGCAGGAGGCTGACAGTTCAGTCTGTGGCTTTCCCCTGAAATGCAGAGTGCATGAAAGGCCCCTGTTAGCAATGGTTGCTAGACTCTGATTATGAATTTGAGCCCAATTAATCACAAAGAGTCTTTCTTGGCAGGTATATTCCTTCCTGGGGTCAACAGGCACCACAGGGAACTATATCCTGTAGGGCACTGAGAAAAGGCCAGTCTACATTTCCTCACATTTGGGAAGGCTGTCTATCCTTCCAAGGGAAGAAATTCAGCCTGGACTACTAGAACTCCTGGGAGAAAACACAGGGGCAAATGTCTGCCCTTTGGAAAAGGAAGGATTTTCAAACAATAATATGGTTATACGAAAGAGATCATTACTATCTCCAGAAGTAAAAAGTTCCTCATTACTGATTATATGCAGTTAGTGCCATGATCATTCACTAATTCAGTTAATAATCAACAATAAAGGAATGGTTACTATGATAAACTCATTCAAGGAATTATTATGCAACCATTATAAAGTATATTTACGTAGACTAATAATATAGAAAACAGTAGGAGAATAAGAATGTACAACACATATGCATTATGTATAATGAAAGGAAATTAAAAGAAACGCCAAATATACAAATAATTATTGTGTCAGGCCATGCGCTAAAAAAA
>NW_006438906.1:44222-56700 GCF_000325575.1 Pteropus alecto
CAGGCCATGCGCTAAAAAAAAAAAAAAAAAAAAAAGGCTATAGATACAGTGGTGACTTTGGTCCTATGTGTTAAACGTTCAGATTAAAATTACCTGGTGTGAGTATATTAGCATTTGTGACCCTGTTTTTTATATCAAAAATATATATGCCAGCAAAACGAAATATACTTCAGACCTAGCTATGACGCATTTCCTTTGCCCTTCTAACTCGACACAGAGCTAACCGTATATCTTTTCTGATTTGGAAAGAACATCTGCTTTATTGGTCGTGTGGCAAAGACAGGGCATTTCCGCCTTAAAACAGCAGAATCTTTAATCTTGGAGTGACTATGTTAACAAGATCATAAAATAAGGAAGAATTGCCCTTAAATTAGTAAATTTAAAATCTCTTATATGTTCGAGGGGCTGAAATTGCCCTTGTGGGGAAAATATCTATCATATCAGTTAAAAAAAGGACTCGTCCCAGTTCACCTTCAGCCCTATCTGCCCGGTGTCCTCCACCCGCCTCTTCTTTCCCGATACTCCTCCTAAGGCTTTGGACTCCCGGAGTTAGCTTTGGTTCCTGGAGCCAACGAGCGCCAACGCCTCCTGGCCAATGCGGTGAAAGGTCTACAATCTTAGAGGCTGTGCGCGGCAGGTGACGGAGCGCTACCCTCTTCCTCCCATCAGTAGGGCCAAGACCTGAACAGGAGGAGCCAATAACGGAAAAGCTCCACCCACTCGGGCGCTACAACCTAAGTGCGGCCGCGGTGTGTATCAAAGCCAATTGGAGGGAAATCCCACCTCTAGGTCTCTTTTTTCTTCTAGTGTAGTGAGAAACTGTCTCATAGCAAAACTAGTTAGAGGATCCAAAGGTAAAGGAACTTTTACGCTGACTAGAAGAAGCCAATGAATTGGAAAAATCGTCAAGTTGGCAGAAGCAGCCAATGGGATGAAAAGATTCTGGCGGCGGAGCCAATGGAGAGCCAAGAACACGACCCAATGGGATGGCGAAACTCCCCACGGCTGGCGGAGCCAATGGCCGCCTTTCGCCGGCTCCTGGCAGCCCCACGTTGGGTCAGCCTCAGAGCCTGAGCGCGGGCCCAAGTGACAGGTTCCCGTAGCCGAGGGGAAGATGGCGGCGGCCGTGCTGTTGGCCGCCGGGCTGCGTGTGGCGCGCAGGGTTGTGACGGTCGCGGGGCCGCGGGGGGCGCAGGTGAGAAGTGGCCTGGGGGCGAGGAGGGTATCCTGCGGGTTCTGACGTCTCCCGGGGCCGGGGGCCGCGTTCCTCCTCGGCTTCTCCAGGCGCGCGCAGCCCTGCGGCCTCGGGGGGTTACAACCCGAGGCTCGAGCTCCAGGACTGTGTGGTGATCTGACTAGTGGTCGCAGCAACCTCTCCAAAAGCCTCGCAGCAGGAAAAGCGAACTGGTGATGACCGACGTCCTGCACAGGCCCGTGCGCCGCGGTCGGGACAAGGTCCCTGCGGCGGCTTCTGCCTTCTCCTAAGCCTGCCTGAAGCTCAGCTGACCAACGCCTGCTCGGAGCAGCCTCCTCGGTGCTCCTTTAAGGAAGTGATCTTTCTCTTCTTGGAGCTAGTCTTCTGCCCCGCTTCGGGGCCCCTTGCCTACTGAGTACTAGTATTAACCTCTCATCTTCCCTATCTGCCAGAGCGACTGGACTGGTCAGATTCATCCCATCCCTCTCTTCCACAATGAGACCCCCTGAGAAATTGGGACTTCTGAGCCCCTGGGAAATTGGGACTTCCCTACTCTCAATCTCCTGGGGCTGGGGCTGCCCAGTTCACTTAACTGAACTCTTCCTTCCGCTAATTCAAAGGACTGGAGTTAAAATTCACACTCAGCGGTCAAAGGTAACACCCAGACGCCCATGTGTCCAACGGGGCAATTGTATTAAAACCTGAATAAAACAGGTAACCTGGATTAAAGATCAGAAAACAAGTAATGGAAATAAGTGGAAACATTAAAAAGGTGAGGGTAAATGGGAAAAGCTTCAAGTGGTATTAAGAGATGATGATGCAAACTATCCCCTATATATTTGAAGCCAAGAGGGGATTTATCTAAGGTAAATCAGTGGTAAAACAGGAACTGGGACCCGTCTCCAGGTTCTCATACTGGATCCTTTCCCCCTGAACAGTGCTAGATTTCCTAGACACTTTAGATGCAGAAATCTACTGGATTGCTGAATCCTACATTGTAATACTGCCTGTTATCTAACTAGGCCCAACACTCTGGCCCTACTCTCTGCTGCTGACACTCTGAAATTGAAGAACTTTTCCTTTGGGAACTACTAATAGGTTCTTAGAAGGGTGAAGTTAATGACTATCAGAGCCCAGTCTCGCCAGCCCCAGCTGAGTACATGGAAGAGGTATTGCCTACTCCCTCCCTTGGGTATGTCTGACTCACCTTCAGGTCCGAGGAGCTGCAGGTGTGAATGGTGAGAATGAAGTGGCCAAGGCCCAGCAGGCAGCTCCTGGGGGAACAGCCCCAACCATCTTCTCCAGGATCCTGGATAGAAGCCTCCCAGCTGACATTCTATATGAGGACCAGCAGGTGGGGTGCCCTTAGGACACATCCCAATGGGAAATTCATAGATACCATCCAGCCTGTTGAAGTAACATGGTGGCTTCTGACCTGTCACTGCTCCCAGTGTCTTGTATTCCGTGATGTGGCCCCTCAGGCTCCTGTGCACTTCCTCGTCATCCCTAAGAAACCCATTCCTCGGATTAGCCAGGCTGAAGATGAAGACCAGCAGGTGGGAAGAATAGGGCTAGGGTTTGGCTGGGGGGAGCCCTCAACTCAACTAAAGGTTTTGCTTTCAGTGAATAAAGTCTCCTGTCTCCCTACCCTTCCCCTGTAGCTTCTAGGACACCTTCTCCTCGTAGCCAAGAAGACAGCAAAGGCTGAGGGGCTGGGAGACGGATACCGTCTTGGTAAGTGACTTGGCCCTTGAGCCCCTCACCTATAATTTTCATACCTACTCAATATGACCTTCATGCTTTGACCTTTCCCATGATCCCAACCCACTAACCTCAAGCTCCATTTCAGTGATCAATGATGGGAAGCTGGGAGCACAATCTGTGTATCATCTTCACATTCACGTACTTGGGGGCCGACAGCTCCAGTGGCCTCCAGGTTGAACCTACCAACTGACCAAGACCCCAGACCTGGATGCTCGGATGGGGGTGGGGGAAAAGGGACCTTGTGATGCGAATAAACTTGCCCTCCCTCAATTTTTGACCCTTGTCTTAAATATATAAAGATTTATACCACATATAGGAAAGACATATGATTCAAGGTTATGACTCCCCTTGACTATGGTCTGGTAAAGGAGGCCCATACAGTAGTTAAAAGAGCATTTGCCTATAGATCTGTGAGTCTTCCTTCCTAGTGGTCCACCTGAGTCAAGCTTCTAGACAAGTAGTAGGAATAAGCCTGAATGAGTAAGAAGAGATTAAATCTTAGCAGTGAGTTGTGCTCAGTCCTGGCCCTTATTCAGCTGCCAATCCAAGTAGTAAGAGGGTCTGGGGAAGTGGGTGGCCTTTTACTGGGGGCGAAGTAATTACAAAAAAGCGGCTACTTTTTAATCCCCGTGTCTCACCATTTTGCCTTTAAGCGATTGTCTGATGTATTTTCATCCTTAAAATGTTTGAAAAGGCTCCCCTTACTTTTGAGAATGAACTAAAGGAAAGTTACTGTTGCACCTACATAAATACAAAAGTAGGCTTTCGTCTGATACCACGGCCCTGTGCCTGTCTCCAACACAACCACCACCTCAGAGAATCATGCTTAGTTATAGAGGGCGAGGCCTCAGAGCAGCGGAACCTTAAAAGCCGGGGATACGGCGGAATGGAGTCTGGACGGAAAGCAGCCTTCCCACACCGCACCAGGTTACAGACTTCCGCCCCTCAGGGAACTTGCCTCCACCTCCACCTCCACCTCCACCCTCCAACATCCGCCCAGTTCCGTTTCTGCGCAGACTCCTGGGATTATTTGCCGTCGCTATGGCAACCCGGTAGCTGGTGTCTGACGATGGAGACCTTTGATTTTACTGAGAGATCGCGGTCACGGTGAGAGCCGCAGCTCTGGCTGCAGGCGTAAGGGGACAAGGAAGGTTAGCGGACTTCCTCTCCTGAGCTTTTGACAACTTTGACGCATTCACTTTCAGATCTTTACACGAAAGGCCCAGCTTGGAAGGATTAGGGTCCACTTCGGAACCATCTCCTTCGGACAGTGGTCCCAAGTCGGCCCTGGCAGCCGCAACTGCAGAAGCTGCAGCAGCTGCTACAGCCACTGCAGCTGCCTCCACTTCCAAAGCAGCTGCATTACCTATAAAGACCCAAGCGCCATACTCTAAGCCTAGCCACCTCATGGATCCCTCCTCCGAAAGTCTTCTTGGGGAGCCCTACACTGGATCCAGCTTTACTCACAAGATAGGCAATGGGAGATTTGGCTTTAAGCCTGTCTACGGTTCCTGCATTGCTCAAGATCCCTGTACTACAAGTGACCTTAGCTCTAGTCCTGGCCTTGCTACTGGCTCTAGCTCTGACCCTGTTCCTGGCTCCAGTTCTGGTCCTGGTGGTGGCTCTGGCCCTGGTCAAGGCATTAGTCCTGATTCTGGCCCTCTTCCTGCCAGTGACTCTGGGCCTAATCCAGGCTATGGCCATGACCCTGAGCTCAGCCCCTACACTCTTCCAAGCGTGAGAAATCCCGGGGCGGACCCAATCCCCAGTTATGCCTCCTGGAATCACCACCAAGGGGAGCCGGAGAAACAGCGCTGGAAATTTTTGCAAGTCTCAGAACCTGGTGTCCGAGGGCTATGGAAGCCCCCCGATGTTGAAGAGAAGTGTAAGGTTATTAGTGAGACATTGCCACGGGGCCGGTGCCTTCTCTACAACTGGGAGGAGGAGGTATTAAGGTCTTGATCTTCTCCCTTTTCTTGAAGGTTGCCCCCTGTTTCCTGGGGGAGGCAATAGTTTATGATGAGGGTGGGCAGTAGAAACGTTATTGTGGTCACTCAACTTGGTACCCACAGAGAGCCACCAACCACCTGGATCAAGTCCCAAGGATGCAGGATGGCTCTGAGAGTTTCTTCTTCCGACATGGACACCAGGGGCTGCTGACCCTGCAGCTACAGTCACCCATGCCCCTCAGCACCACCCAGAAAGATGCATACCGGCCCCCAGGACACCACTATCAGCCAAGTAGAGGTGTGAAGCGTGATAGAATGGGCCAGAATGAATCCATTAGTTAGAGAAAAAAAGAAAGGAAGAAATTTCTAGTGGGACTATGGATTGTCCAATGGGTATAAGGGCAAAACACCATGATTTCCCTTCCTTTTCTCAAATTTGTTTCTTCTGGGCCTTCTTAACCACACTCCCCCACTCTCTCCACTCCCTACCCTCCCATAGGGAAGCGTGAAGCCATGCTGGAGATGCTCCTATACCAACAGATCTGGTGAGAGGCTGGGTGATGGGGAAACGGGAAGGGGAGGGAAAAATCAGGGAAGAATGGCCTTGATGTCCTCAGAACTGTATAGTAAAGAGGTGCAGGCAGAGCAAGAACCCACAAGGAAGCACGTTGAGATGGAGTCTGTGACACACCATGACTACCAAAAGGAGCTGGTGAAGGGAGGGCCTCCTGCCCCAACAAAGGTGAGAATCCATCCCACCCCACACATACAGCTGGGCTCTGGTGGACTGTAGAAAAGCAGCAGACCCAGAGGTTAAGGAAGGGAGCTTCAGACCAAAAGTTATTCACTATCTCTCCCTTACAGCCTCACGACTACCATAAGGAGCAGCCTGAAACCTTCTGGATACAGAGGGCACCACAGTTACCGGTATGTGTGAGTGACTAGACATTGGGGGTGCAGAAGGAAGAGGAGGGGAAGAGGTTGTTTGTTCTGTTCTGTCTTAGCAGAGAGTAGGATCTGTCCTCATTCTGGTACTCCTGCAGGGTGTCAGTAACATCAAGACACTAGACACGCCATTCCGGAAGAACTGCAGCTTCTCAACACCAGTGCCTTTGTCCCTAGGGCAGCCTTTGCCCTATGAACCTGAGAATAATTCCTACCAACTGGGAGAAATCTCTTCCCTTGGCTGTCAGGGAGGAGGGCAGGGTGGTGGAGGGGGTAGAACTGCCTAAGAGTTGAGGGAAGAAGGATGTGGAATATGGAATCTATTTCTGTCTGTACTGGAGAGGTGTTTGTACTTTGTAAAGGGGCTTTACATAAAGGGTTCTTTCTCATCGTAAATCTGCTAATTCAGTAATTTCCTGAGTTTCCATGTCCATACCCCATAACCTTTCCTTGGAGTTGCCCTTAACCCAAACTATGACATCATAATGTTTTTGTTGTTTTATATTTGGCCAAAATATTCTGGTTTAGATACAGATATTTACAGAAGGTTGGGAAGAAGGGGACCAGGCCAGAGACGGGCAGGTGTATGTACAAGGCTGAGCTGCAAAGGGCAACAACTTCCATGTAAGGTAGGGTTTTTGTGCACGTTGGTTTCCATCTCATATGACAGTGTCCAGTTTTGATGTGTGGAGAGATGGTGGCCACTGCCTACCCAGGTACCAGCAGCAGGAGATTGTCTGACTTGGAAAGAATTGGGGTTTACAGAAGTCCAGCAGATCCTTTCTGCTCTCCTAGGAGCCAGTAAGTTCGCATCTTTCCTTTTCCCTGGGAGCAGGGGAGTGGAGATAATTCAGATTCTTCTACGTCCCTCTCTTCCCCCATGATCCCCAAAATCACATCCTCCCTTTCCATGACCCCTTCCCCATGGCCTGCCATCACCTTCATCTCCACATCCCCCCGAAGCTCTAGCTGGAAGCATCCTAGCTCATCCAGGGCATCCTTGGTGGTAGAGGAGACATGGATCTTCAGGGCTGGGATAAGATGGAGGGATGGTGGAAAGAAGAATCAAAGAAAAGGCAACAGAACTGGTGATGTCTGAGAGAGCTTTACCCAACCACCACCCCTCAAAAGGCTCTCAGTCTTCCCAGTGCCCATGCACTAGAACCTAAATATGTCCAAGGATGGGGCAGTCAGGAACTGTGGTCTCAGATTGAGAGATTTGGAGGAACTCTGAAAAGAAGAAAAGGGCAACACAGATTGAAACTGAAGCCAGGATTGAGGGCTAATGTCTCACCTTGACCGTTAGACTCCATTCGGGAAGCAGTGTTCACCGTGTCTCCAAAAAGACAATAGCGGGGCATCTTCAGGCCAACGACCCCAGCACAGACAGGCCCTATGAAAAGAAATAGGTTGCAAGAGCCTGGGAAAAGTGGATACTAAGGCTGGAGTGAGAGTTAGCCTTACCTGTGTGTACCCCTATACGTAGCCTCAGCTGGTCATGGGGTCGGTGGCGAATGCGGAAAGAGGAAACTGCATCCAGTAATGCTAGGGCCATACGAGCAATTTCCGGGGCGTGGCGTTGACCATTTCGGCCTGGGAGACCAGATACCACCATGTAGGCATCTCCTATCGTTTCTACCTAATTGAGGGGAAATTAAAAGGTCACTTCTATCTGCATCAGTTGGAATGGGGAAGAATAGAAGGAGACAAGCTAGATACCACTATGAGTCATCCCAAAAGCCTGGGAGGCCAGAACATTGACTAGAAAAATGGGTGCCATGGTCCTGAGAATCTGGAGGGAAGGGGAAGTCAAGGGAATCTTTAAATCCTCCTGCCCCACCCAAGCGCCTGGTGTAGATTTGGTAAACGTCTGCTGAATGAATGGATACCCTGTCTGCAACAGGACAGAGACAAATAGGTTCTTCTGTCAGGAAATGAGAAAGAAGAAAACAGGGCTGACCTAAAGAGCACAGAGGCTAGTGAGGATGTCAAGCAGGCCCAGTGAAAAATGGGCCTCAGCCTAAACTGTCAAAGGTAAGAAAGCAGGCACTTGGCTTTGTTAATTGTACTGAAGCTGTACAAGAGAATGTCCGTGTTTTTAGGAATTAAACACTAAACTCTTTAGGGATAAAGAGGCACTATGTCTGAAACTTACTCTGAAATGGTTCGGAAAATAATTTATATAGATTTTTTTTTTTAATAAAGCAAATGAAGGAAAATATAAACAACTAGTGAATCTGGGTAAAGGTTTTATGGGAGGTCTTTGTTACAGTAATAACAGAAATGGTAGAATAAGTCCAAAGAGAAGGGACAGGAATGGATATTTATTATCTGCACAATGTTAGGCACTTTCCACAATAAATTTATTATTCCCATATTACAGATAAAACACCTAAGGCTCAGGTAGCCCAAGGCCACACAGTTAGCCACAAAGCCAATAGTCAAATCCAAATAATTTTTACTCCGAATCCCAATAAAGCCTACCCCATGCCAATTCTATCAATGACTTCAAGAAAAAGCTTTTACAATAGAGCTTGTCCCTCACCCCAATAAACCATTCTGTATGATTCTTCCATGTCTGGAGGGGATAGAGAGAAGAAAAAAAGATGGATAGGTTATATTTATACCCCCAGGCAAAATGTAGCATATAAGAGTTAAATCTTGTGATGGTTCCAATTAGGGAAGCCTAAGGAGTC
The DNA here is from genome assembly GCF_000325575.1 of Pteropus alecto. NCBI lineage: Eukaryota > Metazoa > Chordata > Mammalia > Chiroptera > Pteropodidae > Pteropus > Pteropus alecto. The sequence goes on from NW_006438906.1 coordinate 52,772, forward strand.
ACAAGAAATTAGATTGGAATGTACGGTCAGAGTGTCAGAGCCTCATTTGTCGTCTACAAAGGGCACTCTAATACCAGGATGCTGGAGACCCAGGAGGGAAAATTGACCATGGAGCAGATAAGGTATGTGGGGTTCAGGGAGACTGGGTTTTAAAGGGGTCTTAGTAGGAGGGTAGCCCCAGCTCTCACCTTATAGACGTCAAAGTTGTCAATTATGGCATCAAAGCAGGTATACAGGTCATTAAGAAGTGTCACCACCTAATGGATGGGAAAGTTGAGGCCCTGAGACTTGTGTCAAACTTTCTAAGATTTCTTAACCCAAGAGCAAGACATGGAAACTCCAGAACAATCGTTCCTCTTATCAAGAATCCCCATGCCCCAGTGAAGCTCTCCCAGATCCCTATCCTGCCCCCTAATCTCACCCAGGGCTCTCACCTGCATGGGGGTGCTCTCTGCTGACAAAGCTGTGAAGCCAACGATGTCACTGAAGTAGATGGTAACACTGTCAAAGGCCTCGGCCTGTACAGTCTCTCCCCGTTTTAACTGCTCTGCCACTGAACTAGAAAGCAAGGGTGCAGTTTGAGCCAAACTCAGAAAGAGGATAGGAGGGGAGAGAGGAAAGGAATGTATGCTGGAGCAGGCTTAACACGAAAGCTAAGCCTGTGGAGGAGAAGGAAGGTGGCTGGGAAGACATTATAGTCTAGCACAAGGTAAGGTGCACGAGTGCTCCCTGGAGGTGGGAGCTAAATGTCTCAAAGTGGAATTGTTCTACATACACGTCCTGGAGCAAAGGCATGGTAGAGCAGTGACCTAAGAAGAAGGCAGCACAGCTCATTTGGAGACAGGATGAAAACAGTCTAGCCAAAAAGGCTCACTGTGGCCAGACATAACAAAGCAGGGTTCTAAGAGTTAGGAGGTGAGTTCTCAGAGCACTGATGAGTCAGGATCCAACAGAGCAGAATATCAAAGGAAAATTCAGGAAGGGAGAAAAAAGTCTCACTGGGGTAGAATTTGGTAGAGTAGAGCCTCAGCCTTGCGTTTCTCCTCCAGATAGGCCTGTGTGCGTTCCTCCACCAGCTTCTCCAGGTTATTGGCATACTGCTCCATGCGCAACAGGAGGTTGTCCAGTATGCTGGTGCCTCCTTCCCTAGGGGACAGGGGGAGAGGCCAGAATATGATACCTGCTCCAAGATTCTCAAGACTCCCAGGTCTTCCAACCCAACCCACCCTCTCTTGGCCCCAACCAGTCCCATCTCATCCACTCAGCCTGATGAGGCTCTATCCCCGGGAAGCCCCTGCCCCTCAGTGCCTTCTCACTTGTTAAAGCGGCGAATGAAGCCCTTAATCTGTCCAAAGTCTGGGCGTTCGGCTGCGTCCTGGGCCCAACATCGCTCCATCAGCAAAATTAACTCTTCATTCAGTTGGGTCCGGTCAATGCTGGGCCGGAAATATGGCCGCTGACCATTTCTGACCTTCTGGACAATCTCTGAGAGTGATAAAGGGTTTGGATGAAGGACAGGGCCCCCCAGGTAGAGAAGGCTGTGAGGAGTAGATTGATTCTTACCTTTGGGGCTGAGGTCCAGGCCCTCCAAGTAGAAAGGACCACTGCGAAGTGCTATCTCCTGTAAGATGATCCCAAAGCTATAGATATCCGCTTTCTGCATGCCTGTGGTTGGCAAGGGGTTCCCACTGAGCAGTTCTGGGGCAGTCCACAGCTTCTCTGAAAAAAGGGAATAGGCTGGACAAGTCCTCAAAAAGAGTATTCCCAAGCCCACCTGGGTTAATTCCCATAATGCTTGCCAATTACTATCACTCCATCTCCCTCTCCCACCCTCCCTAGGCGGAAATGATCAGGGCCAGGGAGTAATATAAAAGTGGGCTATGAAGGAAGGCCTCCCAGGCATAGAGGGAAAAAAAGTTCAGCAGTATCGGAAGCTGGCCAGGCCATAGTCTGTGATTTTGAGCACAAAACGACTATCCACCACACAGTTGGAGGACTTGAGACTCCCATGGGATGCAATAATGCTGTTATGGAGAAAGGCCATGCCCTGCGAGATACAGATCAAGTCATGGGATTGGATTGTTTCTGGTTTAGGATACCTCCTCTCCATGAGATGGGCATTAGCTAGTTGTCTAAAACAAGAAGCTAATTGTGGAAGGCACATCTTCTGAACAGTTTAGACCCAAGAATAGGAGAGTCACCCCTTTCTGGTACCATAAGCAGTTTATTGGCACCCAGGCACCAGGGATAGGAGAAATGCTTCAGAGGAGGGACAAGGGGAGCTCTCAGTTATTACCCTGGAAAAGGCAGTCAGTCTTCTGAGTAGTGAAGGTAACTTAACTATGAAGATGAACTCCAAGAATATGACATAAATGCATGGCCACTACTTAGGAAAACATAGCTTGAGACCAAAGTATGAAGTGTACCTAAATTCATCAAGGAAGACTAACCAGTTGTAAACTTTAACGTATAACCAGGTGTAGGCAAGCAAGGCAGGGTAGAGGAGGAATGTGATCTATCAGAGGGTATGCTGAGCCAGAGAGAAAGTGCAGAAAATAGTAAATTAGAAAACTGAACTTCTGGCCCCAGGGGCCAGAGAGGAGGGAACCTTTGCCTATGAGGGGTGAGTGGTGCTTCCTATTATGAAAACCCTGAGACCCACCCAAGTTAGTTCAGACGGAGCAGAAAAGGATACAGTGTTGTGTGCTAACCAAAACACATCTGTGTGTTTAGCTCTGGACCTAAACAATTTATAACTCTAGTCTCTGTGAACTCTTCCTTCTTATTCCTTTTGATATCAACAAAAACTTTGGGAATCTCCAAGTCTGTGAATACAGAAATGATTAGGCTTCTAGCTTTGTTCTAAATCACTTTTCCACCAAATCACTATTCTAAGAGTCATATTTTCTTGTATTTATTATCACACCTCTGGTTGGGCACCACATCAACTGTACTCAATATTTTATCTGTCATTTGATGGAAAACTTTAACAAAAAAACATTTTTAAAATAATCTCCTGATAATTAAGCAGACAAACCAAAGCCAGCTTCAGACAGGATATGGGTGATCCTGTCTAAGACTAGGCTAGCTCACTGGCTATGGGACTTGCTTCTAAACATCTGTGTGCCCCATGCAAGATTCAAATGTATACCTCCACAGATCCATGGACCTCTGGGTCACCTGAAAATAGCTGAAACCTAGTATATCAGAAGATATCAAAGGTTTAGTATAATTTTCCTTGGTTTCTCTTTGTTTTACTAGTAAGTGTTATTTTTTAAATTTGTTTTCTAAACAAAAGAGCAGATATGCTAAATACTGGTCAGAAAGTAAATGATGAGAAAAAAACAGGAGATAAATATGTTTGGCGACAGTCATCTTTTCCCTGCATGAAAGCCAAAAATATTTTAATATAAGCTTTTGGAGGGGAGGGAGGGAGAGAGGGAGAGAAAGAGTGAGAGAGAAAGAGAGAGAGAATATGTAAAGAGAGAATATGTAGAGATGTGAGATATCTAGGGCAGGAAGACAAAAATTCTCTACAAGTAAAGGACTCTTTGTGGCAGATAAAACTCATTTCCCCCAATTAAAAACCCCAGACTTTTTGTTTAACCTTTATTACTCAACCATAGGAATAAGGGGAAATAGAATGGGACTTTTAGAGGACTAGAAAGGGAAATTACAAGCAAAGAGAGAAAAATGGAGGCATTTTAAAGCAGATGAACTCTTAAGGAGAAGCAGAGAAAACTCACCTTAACAAGGTCATTAATGAGTGAATAACGAAACATCCAGTCCAAGTTGATGCTGTCATTTTCCAGAATATCCTGGCAAGTGACATGGAATAGATTATGTGATTATCCTAGATCCACTAGCTTGCACCTGCATAGAGTTGATGTAACTTTGGGCCTATCCCCCCACCCACCCCCGCCCCCTAT
>NW_006438906.1:56892-63930 GCF_000325575.1 Pteropus alecto
CAGGAATCTACCATTACATGAGACCTTTCTCTTAATTGTACCTACAATTTAAAGCCACTTGTAAATTAACCCCTTGCCCTCCTAGCCAATTTTACTATTCCACAGTCTTCCCCTTTACTCTTCCCTTACCCTATTTTTCCCTCACCCTCAATGCAAATGCCAGCCATTACGTACATGTTTGAGTTCAAACAGAACCTGCCGGGTCAGCTCAATGCGCTTCTTATTGACATGTTTGATTGCAACAACATTTCCCTGATGGTGGGAGTAAAAAGGGAAAAGGAAAAATTAATATCAGAAGGATTTTCTGGGTGCTAGGAATCCTGGAGAACCATGGGAGCATCCAAGAGCTCAGCTGGACATAGAGAGGAGGGTTATGAGGGGCAGAGTTTCACGGGAAGAGGTGACAGATGGGGATGAGACAGGATGAAATGGTGGGGACCAGAACAAGCGGATGACTGTTCACCTTGAAGTGACCGGTGTTGGCAAAGATCTGGTATTTCCCATGGGCTGTCATGAGCGAGCCGTAACTGGATCCCCGCTGGGGCCAAGGGCAACATGGAGGCGGAAGGATGAAAGGAACATTAGATGATGGTGGTGGTGCAGGGGCTATCATTACAGGCCAATGTGCTGGGAAAGGTCCAGGGTAGGAAAGGACAGGAACTCAGAGGGAAGCAGAGGGACAGCTGAGACAAGGGCTCACCAGTGACAGTGTGAGGCGACTGCCTGCACCTTTATGATATCGCTCTGAATTGCCAAATTGCAGCTCTTCCCAGCGAATGCGCCACAACATGCTAGCCAGCTCCTTCTCCAGCATCAGTTTTCTGTAAGGACTGCACACCTCAGTTGACTGGCAAGCCCAATCCTACCACCCCGTAAGCCCACAGTGGGGTTGCAGGGCCTTCCCTGCAGCTCCTGAGCTGCAACTGTTATACACGAGAGACAGGACTGAGAGAAAAGGTTGCATTACAGGCCCTGTGCTCATTTAACAACACAGAAGTTGAAGGTCAAAGTTATTTCTTAAAGTGGTAGCATCCATGGAAAATTGACCTTTGCCCTTGTTAAGACCCCACTCAGAATCACTGGTTAGTATACCCAGTATCGAACCAAAAGTGGGAAAACAACATCAAGGCTAAAAGACAATGAATGAGAAAGGCTGGAGAGGAGGATGTTAAGTTAAAGAGACAACCACCCAATTAAGAGCCCTGCTACCCCCACCCTGTGTTACAGGGACCACCTGGCCTCAGCCAGAAAGCCGTGTGGCAATGCGCAGGGTTAGTGGGAAGCCCAGCACTCACCGGAAAATGAGAAAGCTGGAAACACCAAACATGATGAAGGTGATTCCTGTGCCCAGTGCCACAATTGCCAGAGTTGAAAGTGGAGCTGAAGGGGAGAGAGGGACCCTGAGAAAGACTGTGTGGAGTTGTAAGAATGGGGAAGGGGATGATGCTCAGGGCGCAGGGAGTAGGGAGATTTCTTGAAGAGAAGAAGGAGGGCAGTATAGAAGTAGAGGTAAAAAGAGAGCTAAGATGGGGAATGAGTGAGGGGCAGTAGAAGAATGCAAAGAAAAGGGAGAAAAGATTGCTCCCAGTCCCTGCACACACCCACTTTTATCACAGGACGGGTCGTCCAAGTCAAAGGCACAGGGGGGATTATCCAAGGGGGGCACCCCCTTCACCCAGGGGATAGGCCGTCCTGTCCACCAAATCTGCTTCTCGGCTCCTGAGTAGTGGGCTGCAGGCTGTGAGGAAGGAGAGAACTGGGCCCACCAGGAGAGAACTGGGTTCCCACCAGCCTCCTCCCTCAGACCCCGTTATTTGGCTACTTTTCTCCTCAACCTCTCTCCCACTCACCCGCCCGCCCAGGATGCCACTCCAGCAGAGAAAATAAGTCCCTGCCTCTAATACCTTTGATTCTGCCCCCGCTGAACCCTTGAAAGCTGAACCTGTAAAGCCCATACACTCCTCCCTGCCTCCTCCCCCATCACCTGAAAGTCCCCAGAATCCAGGTCTCCCATGGCCCACAGGACAAAATCGGTCTCCCGGTCATTGTTCTTGTCCATAACAACCAATCCAGTTACACCTAAGATAACAACGAAAAAAAAAGTAGCCCTTCCTTTGAGATCTACCCTACACCCCTAGTCTATCACCTAGTCCTTCCAATTACCTCGGAGTCCATCCCTGCACCTGCTCTTAGTATGTTTCCACTTCTTCCATGTTCTCTGACCCCTACTAACTCTGCCCCCTGCCCCGGTATCTGTACCTTCTTCTGCCCACTCCACTCTTGAGCCTGATAGCAGCCCTCTGGCCTTCATCTGACCCTCGTTATTACCGTGGTATCTTCGTCCCTGCATCTTTTCCACAATTCGAAGTCCATCTTCCCGGGTGCCTCCTTCCTGTATCGTCTCGTTCAAGACTTCAGCATATAGCAGGATCCCATCATAGAAACAGCCAGCGATGAGGTTCATCTGGGGGCAGTAACTTCAGCAGTGCTCTCCAAAGGTCCTGCCAAGCCCCGTTCCCCAGCCCCCTTGCCCATCGCTGGGGTCTCCTTCTACCTGTTCTCTCTTCTGGTTTGCTTTCTTCCCTCCTCTCATTCCTAAGGTGCCATCCCTACCTCACTAGACACTAGGGCAGAAGGAAAAATCCTGGATGGAAGTAGACAACCCCCAAAGTAGGGCTGGCTCCACAGCCACGGCTTGATGCTAAGTTAGGGAGATGAGCCTTTCCTCAAAGCCCAGCCTGATTCTCAGAAAAGAGAGATCTACTTACCAGGGAGGGGGCCAGCTCCACACCAAAATCTTCCCGGGCTCTTATCAGCAAACGATTCTGGAATTCCTGATACTCAGGATTTGGGGGTTCACGATATGTGATGACCAAAACTGTCTGTACCAAGAGCACATGAGGAAGAGTGAACGGGATTCAAGATGGGCATTAAGGGAAGAAAGGAAACAGGACAGGGAAACCTGGTGAAATACACAGGATATAAAATATACATGAGTGAGTCTGAAGGCTGAGGTACTAAACTCTGTGTGTGTGCCTATGTGAGGGGCAATGGGGTACGTGTGGTGTAAGTTTAATACATCTGGGGAGAAGAAGTGGCACACCTCCATGAAAGGTAGATAGGATGGTTCTCGGAAGGTAGAGCCTGGGAAATGGAGAAAGTCAACTCCATCCCCCAAACCCTGCCCCTCATGTTCCTGAAGTCCCTACCTCCACCTAGGCCTTCATCAAGGCTGCCATAGCACTCACAGCTCCTCTGTCCCATCCTTTCTGGGTACCTATTCACTATTAAGGGCACTATTCACTGATCAACAGCTTCTCTCTGAGGTGTTAATTACTGTTAATGTTATCAGTAAAATGTTTACATTTCCATTTGGGACTTGAACACAGTGACTCCACTCAGTGAATCAAAGAGATTTCAGGTCCTATGACAACTGGGGGAACCACTCTGAGACAATGATTCCATCCGTGAAAAGCCGTGAACCCATTCATAACCTGTGTGAAATACCTACCATAAGCAGCACTGTCTGTATACTGGCATGGTCCTACACATCACTAAGTAATAGACATGTGTCACAGAAAAAAACACAGTCACACGCCCACACACATTTCATAGATAAGCCAGTGACACATTTGGTCTCAGCCACGCACACATCTCACTGGCCATAAGTCTCACTGAGGTGTCTGCCTGGCTCCCACTGGCCTGACACATTTCCCCTTAACTGATGGACATACTAGCCTCCGCCTCCACCTCCACCCCAGGCCTGCACAATTACTAAGGCCAGCCTCTACCTTGGATAGGAAACTGGCACCACAACTTCAGAGAAAGACTTCAGATCGATATGTTTTGTGAAATGAGACTTTGTGAAGTGATGGATTAAAATCTCGTCATTTCTACTAGTTTGTTCATTCCTGTCACAGAAAGTTTATGTAGAGACACTGGGTATACCACATATGCTCTAATATATATCAATTCATTCCAGCTAGGAAATAATGAAGTCAGTTTCTAATGTATATTGATTGTATTAGACTTTTCATTGTTTGCTGTATGATATAATTATTCTTACGGGAGCGTTTGGATGCTTGGTTACACACTTCTAGTACTCTACTGCTCTCAGGCAAAATTAAAAAGGAGAGCAGGACTGAGGATGGGGTTGGAGGAGTTCATTCAGTTAACACCTGCTCCAAGAATAAAAGAAAAATAGAAGGGTAGGATATTGTTGACAAACAATGTAAAAAGTCAGTAAAAGAGCTGGAAAAGATCAGGCTTAACACAATTTATGTTTTAATACAAAGGCTGATGGTAGTTTTTTAATGCTTTTTAAACACTTAGTAATTCTCTGGGTTTGTCTGTTAGACTAGCAGTTCTCAAACTGCTTGGTCTCATGACCCCTTTACACTGCTAAAAGTTATTGAGGACCCCAAAGAGCTTTTGTTTATTTGGATTATATCTATCATATTTACCACATTATAAATTAAAACTGTCAAGTTTTTAAAGCACAAGCACGCCCTCCATAGCTGCCAGAGTGATGACATCATCACATGTCACGTAGCCTCTGGAAAACTCCACTGTACAATCATGGAAGAATGAGAGTGACAGAGGCAAATAACACCTTAGTATAATTTTTAAAATAGTTTTGACTTTGTGGTCCCCTAAAAGGATTTCAGGGGCCCCCAGGATTCCAAGACCACACTTTTAAAAATGCTATGCTAGACTCTGTTTTGCTGTGGTTACTGACTACTAAAAAGAAAAAGAACCTCCAGAGAGTTTCTGTGCTTGCTCGAGAACTAGAGACAGGACAAAGAAGGTAAGTAATTGTGTCCCATTTCACAGGGGACCCCAGGTGAAAAAAAAAAAAATGCAAAGGCTGCCCAAAATGGGCTCGCATTAGGTGCCAACGCCTGCCTCTGCCTGTGGGCCCACCCACACTGAGATCTGCTCTGCAGTAACAGGAGGCACTGTCAACTGTGGCATAAAAAGACAATTCCAAAGAATTGTCTCCAGAAAAGGTTCAGTCTTACATGCAGCCCTTAGTTAAGTGCTTATTTCCATCTGGCTGTCGGTGTCCCCCTTCCGTAACCCATCTCATGCTGGTTACCTAGGTTGTGACCTCCACCTGGGTTTCTGACCCTGTAGCCCTCAAATGCTCAGCCTGGGCCTCTGGATCCTTAGAGCCAAGTCATTTGCTTATTTAGTTCCACTACATCTGCTTATTCCTCGTATCCTAGTTGATCATCTTGGTTTATAGTACCTGCCAGCTCTACTCCTGTCAAGACGAATTCCTAGCCCTCTTCTCTCTCTCTCCAATATACACCTTAATTCAATTCAATGAATTTGTGGTTGGCACATGGAATACAGAGATGAGCATGACTCCTGCTCTCAAGCAGCTAGCTACCCAAAATGAGCTGGGACCTTTTCCTTGAGCACGACACCCTCCTGGTAAAGCTTCTGGCATATGTATTAAGGACTCCTCACCTCTATTGCCACCTTTTCCAGACTGGCCTGGTCTGGGACCCCAGGGGGCCAGGTATTTCTGGGGTAGGGTACTCACTCTGCTCTTACATCCTTGGCTGGAACTGACCACCCAACTTCCCTCACCTTTGCCCTGCTTCAGCATTGGGAAAGGATGAGCACAGCATTGCCAGAGAATCCCTCATCACCCCCTCACCCCATCCTGCCCCAAAGCCTTGGCTTTCTCAGCATATTCTTGACTGCCTGTTTCCCCTTCTGTCATATTGTAGCAAATTCTCCCTTTCTTTTTCTGTCCAAATAATGCCTACAGTAAGTAGGAGAACTGAGAGTTAATTTACGTAACTGAATGTTAGCTGACTAGAACCCTCCGCCCCCTATCCTAAGTGGTGGGGCTCCATTGGCTGGTAGGAATTCTCACACAAGAAAGAGAGGTGTTCTTTCCACAAAAAGAATACAGCTCAGAAGGCTATGGAGTCCTCCCATCTGGAAGGGTCATAGAGAGCTTCCCCGACCGTACTAGCTAAGGTGCAATCCCCTCAGTATTCTCTTCTCATACCACTCTACCCGTTTTTTTTTTTAAGTCACACATCACAATTTGTTCCATTTATATTTATTTGCTTATTTGTTTCATGTTTGTCCTACTAAATGTAAGCTCCAAAAAGGCAGGGCCTACATCTGCTACGGTCGCCACCGTATACCACTGGTACCTAGCACAGTGACTGGTACATAGTAGGTGCTCAATAAACACTAATAGACTGAGTCTGTCTTCAAATCAATCAAACGCTGACTGAATAACGTGTAAGTTCTATAGGAGACGGAATTAAGCACAAGGGGAAACTCAGTCCATTTTGGGAATTCAGTTTCCTAGAAGGGAAAGTAACTGGTCTGAGTCTTGAAGAATACATAAGCATTATCCAGAAGGACAAAGGTGAGATGGTTGTTTTAGGCACAAGCTAGAGCGTAACAAAACCTGTCTGCCAATATCCATGTTCAGGTGTAACAGTCACAGATTCATACTCTGGCATGCAACAGATAATGCCATTCACAGTCAGACACATACTGGTCAATCACAATCACATATATAATCACAGCCACATAAAACCTTACTCACCCAAGTCCAGCCCTTGTACACAACTACTTAGAGTCAAAGAGTCTCAGATATGAAAGGATCCGAAGGTTATTTCATACACTATCTCAAATCCTTTTTGGGAAAAGGAGACATATGGATAAATAAGAAATACTCATGTATATAAGTTAGTGAAAAATTCATGGGAGGATCAGGGAACAATTCACGGGTATGATTTTGAGCAGCAGAGATTCGGAGCGAGGGAAGGAAGAGTATTCCAGACAAAGGATCAAACAGCACAAAGGCGAGGTGGGGTGCAGGGAGGCCTGGGGTCAGGGGCTGGAGTATTCAGGCATGAAGGGCACATGAAAAAGTGGGTTGAGATCAGATTGTAGAAGGTCTTAAATGCCATGTTAAGGAGTCAGGACTTTTATTCTGTAGGAAATAACTCACTGACAGTTTTGAGCAGAGCAGTGAAATGAACAGAGTCATCTATTTTC
>NW_006438906.1:63958-65402 GCF_000325575.1 Pteropus alecto
TCCTGCTATCTACCTGAAATGCAAGCCCATTTCACCTCACTCCATTGTAGGTGGAATCACTGCCTCTAGCCGCCGCCTCTTCCAATCCAACCTGAATTGTCATCGTGTTTCTCTTCACAAAAAAATCTAAAGGATCCCACATTCAAATCCAAGTGCCTTACTCTTAGATTCAGAGCTCTCCACAATCTAATTATACTTTGCAACATTATTTCCTATATCTGCTTCAGGTGAATCCTTCTTTCTTGTTAGGTCAGTACCTTCTTGGTCCCTCAAACATGCTCATTCTTATCTTCTCTTTGCTCAAACTGCGTGAATCCTCTCTCTCACACTCTGACTAGGAAAATGATATCTATCTTTCAAGTCACAGTAGAGTCTTACTTCCTCTATAGAAGCCTTCCCTAATCTCAGCCACAATGACTCTCCTTCCTCTGAAACACTAAAGTTCTTAGTGTCTGTTCCAGGACACATAATCATATCCTTTCTCGCACTTGTATCTACTTGTACCACGTTATGCCTCGCCTTTCCAGAAAGGGTGGAAGCTCTCTCATGGGCTGGGACCAGATCTTTTCCTGAACTTTTCTCCCCAACACTATAGGCTACTACTGGCGCTTAGGAAAGTGAGTGTTCTGAGATCTTGGGAGGTAGCCTTGCTTGGCAGACACACTGAGAAAGTCACAAATGTGGGGAAGTAAGGAAAAATGATATAAGACTCGAAAAGCCTCTGTTCATTTCACTCCTGAAGTTCACAATTCCTGTCCTGTTCTCAGGGTTTCTGCGGGGTCTTGTGAGAGACAGAGAATCTCCAAAGATGCTCCTCTTCCCACATCCCCTTCCATAGGGGCTCAAATGATACCTGAAAGGCCTCTCTGAGGGCCTGGGCCTGTTCCCAGGTGCGATTGTCCTGCCAGGGCCGGCCTGTAGAGCGCGTGGGGCCTGCATGGAGACTCTCCCCAAAGACATCCAGGTAAAAGAAGACATAATCCCCATTGGTCAGGTTCTCCCTCTGGGCCTGCAGCAGGATTTCATGCAGCATCTCCAGAGGGCCACAGATATACACAACTGGGAACAGGTATACAACAGAGGGGCACCCTGAGAACATATCCAGGTCCCCACACAGCCCCCTCTCTAAACCATCTGCATTTCCCTCTTTAGCAAGAAAGAGAGTGACTTAACCTATCCACCACCCAACAGATGCTCCCCGTCCCTCCTCCCTTGGAGTCTATGTCATAAGTATCCTGGGGCCATATGGACCATCTGGCAGAGGTCAGAGCCTGACCAGACCCCAGAGGAAGGGAGCTATCAGCCTGAAGCCCCTCCTTTTCCCAGAGCCCTGCCTGCTGCTCCCCACCTAGCCCTCCTCGCTCTCCCATTCTGCCCTGCCTTTCTCTATGCTCAAAAGCACTGGCTGCTCAGAATTTCTCTCAGTGTCAGCTTTACCTGTCTT
>NW_006438906.1:65475-67319 GCF_000325575.1 Pteropus alecto
ACCCATGTATAGTCATCACTATTTTAGTAATTTATTATATATAGATGCACACTATAAGAGGTTTTGGTGCCCCAGTCTGAGAAGTCTCTTTTCACAGATAGTCATTCATTTTGGAGTGGCCATCGACCACACTCACCACTCTAGGGCACTCGCATGGCTCCTCAAATTCAATCTTCCAATCCTACATCCTCCCTTGACACAAGCTTCACCCCTCATGCTATCTCATTCCTTGTTTACACCTGCCTATGCCGTCCGCAAGCTCCCCTATCATAATGCCTTAGCCCTCTCACAGGTGATCTGCCCACATGTGCTGCTTGAGCCCAACCACCACGTACACTCTTCAATGCCTGTCTCCATCTAGTTTCCCAGCACTGAAGTCCAGGGATACAGCGACCCTCCTCCCCTGACCCTAAAATAGCCCAGGCCACACTCACTGCGCCCGTTGGACCGGATGAAGTGGGTGGCCTGCTCAGGGCCCCCTGGCTCACGGGCATACACCTGGTGCTGCACACTGAGGTTGCTGTCCTGCAGGGCCTCAAAGACGCCCTCGATGGTGAAGTAGTGAGGCCGGTCATCTGTGCGGGCATCCAGATACAGCAAGGCAGCACGGGCAGTCCAATTGAAGTGCCCGTGTAATGTCACTACAAACTCACCCAGCTTGGGAGCAGAGGGACCAGTGCGCACCAGGGTTCGATAATGCTCATTCTTAGCCGCAAAACCAGAGGCCACAGCACCCGCAGTCAGCAGGGGAAGGCGCCAATGAGAGGCAAAGCGGGCCACAGAGGCAGCGGGGTACACACAACCAGGGCCCAACAGAAGGTCAGGGTCATGGTACAGCTTGAGGTCCACAGCGCGCAGCGGTGCCAGGTACTCAGAGCAGGCGCCATCTAGTTCAGAGCTGACAAACCGCAGGTCCACGGGCAGTGCCCGGCCCAGTGCCTCCACAGCTAGTGCCACAGCAGGACCTACCCGTGGCCAGGCCCAGGCATAGCTCAGGTTGTGTTCTGGCAGCACTACCGCCAGCGTCAGGTTCCGCGCCAAGGGAGGACGCACCCCACCTGCCAGGGCTGCCACCACCAGCAGGAGTGATGGCAGTGCCATGGGGAGAAAGCAGCAGCCCCACCGCCCCCAGAACCTGGGGCCACTGTGGCCTACTGGGGAGGCACAGGCACCACCCAGCCTGGAACCTGGGGAAATCAGAAAGATTTAGTGAGGATAAGCTAGGTAGGCTGAGATACAAAAGTGGTGGGGCGGGACAGGAGGAAGAGATGGGAGGAAGACCAGGGGATGGGTAAGGAGTGGGTCGGCCTGCCTAGGGTAAGGACCGAGGACTAAGAGCAGGGTGGCAGGAGGAGGGAGGGACCAAGGGGGCCTGCGACTGGGATGGGAACAGTGAGGTGAAGTAGGCTGATGAATCTAAAGCTGAGAAGGCAAAGGGGATCCGAGGCTGGGATGGGGTGGGGGTTGGGGGGAGGCTGATACAAAGAAAAGGCCTGGGGGACTTCAGAGCTGAAGGGGCTAGGAGGGCAGAGAGCGGCGAAAAGGAGGACCAAGGGGTAAGGTGGGAGGGGGCCCGCACCGCGGTGGGACTGGGACCATGGGCTGGCGGGGAGCGAAGCGAGGCCTGGGCCGGAGGGGAGGGAAGGGCAGGGGTAAATCTCCCTGTGAAGGCTTCTCCTGAAGCTCCTGCTTGGACTAACGGGCCCAGGGCGCTGGTCCCATCCGGAGCTGCGGCGGCCCCGCCCGTGTCCTAGCTCCTCTCCGCTCCGCTCCTCCAGGGCCCCGGCGGCCGGCGCTGCCCGGCGCTTCCTCCCGCCCCCCTCCTGGGCCCCCGGGCCCGCCGC
>NW_006438906.1:67494-85568 GCF_000325575.1 Pteropus alecto
CCCCACCCCACACCCGGGCGCCCAGGGACCTTCCAGGTCTCAAACCCACCCGGTGACAACTCGGGGGCCCCGCACAAGGCCTCTCCGGCCGGCTAGGTTTCCGGGCGTTCCCTCACCATAAGGGGCTATCCGTTTCTCCCCCAAGCCCCTGGGCCACTCCTCCTCTCGCTCTCCATCTCACACTTTCCTATCAACCCAGGGCCTCTCTTCCCACCCCTCACGTATCCCTCTCTTCTTAGGATTCCCTCACTTAATTCCACTGAGTCCCTAAAATACTCCAGTCTCCAGGAAGCATTCAGGAATCCCCAAATATTTGGAATCTTCGCTAGTCCTCCACCTAGTAAACTATACCATCCTTCTCATTGCCAGGAACCTCTCACTCCTTCACCAGCAAGAGATGCCTGTTCGCTGGAAGACTGGCCCCTCCAGGACCAAGGGGCGCAGATGATCGATTTTTCCTGAGTCCTTACAAAGCCCATGAGTCTCTTTTTCCCTTAGGACTCAACGCTTCAATCTCCCTCTTCCTGTCCCCATGCCCCCTCCGTGCCCTCCCATGTCCTCAGAGGCCCCCCATAGCCCACTAGGTTCCACCAAGCCATCTGCTCCAGGGCAGGAGCCCAGAACAGCCTCTTCTCTCTTCTGCCTCCCCACACAGCACAGGCTAGCATCTGATAAAAGCTCATGAACTGACTAAGCAGAACAGTCTCCCAGCAGTGGAAATTCACTGTACCCCTCGGGTTCCGCCCCACTCCCAAGCTTCCAACCTAGAAGGCTCACCCCAGATACCCCATATCTGGATTGCTGATCTGATCTCGATGAACAGCTTGTGAGAGATGATACCATGGTTGCTGGGAGGGAGTGCAATGGGACCTTGGGGAGTTTTTCTCAGTTGTCATAAAGGAGATGCACATAAGCCCATTCTCCTCCCCCTGCAAACCAATCCTCCAGAAATCACAGTGCCGAAAAGGTGAGAGAGCGCCGGAATAGGAGGGAAGAGGGTGCGAGTACAAGGAGAGAGGAGGGGGCGTAGTTTCTTTGAGATGAAGGCGACACCTAGTGGTTTTGGGGGGAAATGTAAGGGCAGAGCTATTTTATTCTTTGGTATATTTATTGAACACTGGCCTCCTTACACAAGCTGCAGGGGTGAATTTAAAAAAAAAAAAAGCTGAATGATACAGCCCTTACTTTTGAGGAGCACACAATTGGAATCTCTGGGCTTCCGAGGCCAAAAGCAAGCCCTCCAACGACTCTTGCCCCAAGAACAGTAGAAATGTAAGACAGCTCCTTTTGTAACACAGAGGGATGGGAACTCTAGTTCCAGCTCCCAAAACTGGTAGTGAGAAGGAATTTCGTTTAATCTGAGCAAGGAAAAGAATAGAATAGTCAAAAAGGTGACAGGAAACCTGAAAAAAGACATGGCTCTAACTTTAGACTGAGCCAACCAAATAATACTTTTTAAGCAAATACACATGGCTTAATGAGAGGAATAAATCTAAAATGACAATCTTTGTCAGAATCACAGAATTTCAGGGCTAGGAGGAATCTTGTAAATATATTGTTCAATCCCCTCATTTAAACCTTCTACTGGAAGGTTCTCTCTGCTTGACTAACCTGACTTGCCAAGCAAGGCTTTGATTATATGTGATTGTCTCCTACACACAAGACAGATCCAAGAGAACCTTCCAGTAGAAGGCCAAGAGCCGCCGTGGAAAGTAAGATAAAACGAGGCAGAAAAGATACATTTGAAATGCAGCATTTTAATAAAGGAGGGGAGGGGGCATTGTAGAAAGAGAAACATAGTGAGACATGTTGAAGGCAAAGAAAGACTTCTTTAAATTCTGCATTTTTTCTTTTAGCTCAAGTAAGAGAGAGATAGAATCCTGAAAATAGGTCAAATCTCTGTTATTGCTTACGTGGCCCACTTCCCAGCTTCCCTCTCCCTCCATAGAGCGGCACACAGTGTGGTTCTAAACCCTAGTAGTAGTTTTTCCATAGAAAATCCTTGATAGAGAACCAGTGATTCCTAAGAAAGAATTTAGGAATTGTCAGGAGAATTTATCTTCAAGATGATTCAAGTTCCAGGTGAACCCATTTTTCACCTGTCTGCTCCATTCAAGCCTGAACCAGCACCTCTGTGAGTGTCCCAGAAGGTCCCAGTGTCTTCCGTGGCTCTTGCACATTTGGCTTGTTTTCCCAGGTACATATACTGCTTCTCTATGTTCCTATCACCACCTTTCACCATTATTTTCAACCCCAGTAATTACTCACCACCCCTTGGGAGCATCTGATAGCATAAAGTCTGAAATACGAAAGTCTGTTATATTTCCTTCTCCACTCCACTCAAAATTCTTTCTTCACAAAATCTTTCTCTGAGAAAAAGTGGCATGTGTTCCCTCACCTTTTAAATCCTGCTCAATTTACAAGTATCTCACATAAAAAGAAGCAAAGGAAGCATAATCACTACGGCTTCTAGAGAACTGAAATGTATTCATAGCTATTTCAATCTTTCACTCTGCTTCGAATTTTCTAGAGAAGCCAAACCTGGAAGAGAAGGAGAAATCTGAAGCAAGATTTGATAAAACTATACTCTTTTTCATGGCAGCAGTATGTCATGAAAAACAGAGTAGTCAGTCATGGCAATGTAGGGTTGGTTGGCAGACAGACTGAAAGCGGGAAGACCAGGTAAGAGGCTCCTGGAAAAATCCAAGCATGAAATGCTAAGTGCTTGGTCTAGGGTGTTGGAATAGTAATGGAGAGAAACAAATATTAGATAATTTGAAGGAAGAAACAACAGGGTTTGGTGGCACACTGGATCTACAGGATAAAGAGGCAAGAGTAAAAGAGGCAGGGGTCACAGAGGCAAAGACCAGGCAGAAAATGTAAATGTGAGAAGCAGTTGGGTAGGGATTTGCAAACCATGAAGCCCCCTGCTCCATCCAAAGTGGATGTCACCACTCTGGGATGGAGCCCAGAGTTGCCAGTTTTTACAATTTTTCCTTTGGACTGTTTCAACAGTCTGTAACAGATCTCTGGGCCTCCAGTCTCACATCCCTCCAATCCATCATCCACAACGTGTTCAGATGCCAAACTGGCCTTTTAAAACAAAAACCTAATTATATCACTTCCCTGTGTAAAATCCTTAAATGGTCCCCCATGGAAGCCATGTTTTTCAAACCGTTATTTTTAGCAGCAAAACCTTTCCTCCAAACAAAAGTTTAAGCATAAAACAGAAAAGCCACCCAGCTGCTGCAGATGACATAGCAGTGGTGGGCCCAGAATCAGGTGCCCCTTGCCCTTAGCACTTTTAAAGATGGGTTTAGTGATAGACAAATTTAACTTACCTGTTGACCATTGAACTCAGTTGGGGATAGACATAAACTCCCACCCTATCACAGTCTGTGCCATGACAAATGTCTCCTTCTCAGTCTTCACAACAGCATGGACAGATTCCATAACTCTCTGTTCCCTTTTGGTTATGCAAAAACTCAATCCAATCTAAATAATGTAGAACTCCAATCTCAGGTCCAGTGAAGAACTCATCTCTTCCCCTCTTTTACCCCGAGCCTGAGCCATGGCCTAAGGAACCGAAAGTGGGAAGAATATGGTCCCTTCTATGGCTCCTCCTCCTCCCCTTCCAGTTTTCTAGGTGGTTCCCTAGAAGAGTGGTTCCCAACTTTTTTGGCACCAGGGACCCGTGCTCCTGTGAGAATCTAAGGCATGATGATCTGAGGTGGAGCCGAGGTGATGATGGTGCTGGGAAGCTGCTGCAAATACAGGTGAAGCTTCACCGGCTTGCCCGCCATTCACCTCCTGCTCTTCACCTCCTGCTGTGTGGCCCAGTTCCTTACAGGCTGCAGACCGGCACCAGTCCATGGCCCAGGGGTTGGGGACCCCTGCTCTGGAAGGCTTCTAGCTCTTCAGAGGTTGGGAACCAGGAGGAAAGCAGAGAGGAACGAGATAAATGTCTCTTCATTTAACAAGGTAGTTAGTTATCACAAACCATTGCTGGCTGTGACTGACAGGCCATTCCAGCCTACTGTCTGGCAGTTGTCAAATGCCAGATCTCTTATGGGGCACTTGTGTGAGTTCTTTAGAAAGTCCCATGAGGCTCTCCACTGAGTTGAACCTTAATGTAGACCACCCTGCTCTAAGTCGTCTTTAACCCCCTACTTCTGTCCAGCAGGCATCCTCTTGGATGGGCTACAAGCAACATGGCTCAAGCCTATCTACCTTTCTCAGTGTCCCTTTGACCACAAGAAACTCATGTCTTTGCTAAGCCAAACAGGAAGAATCCAGGCTATTCCACTGCTACCATCCCTCTGTCCTTCCACTTCTCTCTAATTGCTTTTTCTCTTCCCAAATAAATGCAGAGCTGACCAAGGCCACTGACCAAACAGATCGTCTACGGAGAGAATGAGAAATCAGTTTCTCCTTCAAGCAGACTCTTTGATATCCTATTGCTTGGTTTGGGGTGGAAAGGACTCCCTGTTAGGCTCATGACTCCCTCCCTTGAGTCATCTTATCTTACATAGACTTGGAATGAGGTAGAGTGATGAGGGATGGGTGGGGTTGGTGGTTGGAGGTACCAGGGCCAGTTCTCCTACCTCTTTGTAAGCCCTGGAGAGAGTATCTGATCCTAATTTTTAGCAACTGTCTAGAATGTGTGGTACTGAGTGCTTCTTTGTCTCCATCTTTGGACCCTAGTCACCAATTCCAGGGAAATAGGAAAAATTCAACTCACTATTTCTACAATATGCTGAAGTGAAGGAAAGGTTCACTTCCCTCCACTTATAAAATAAGGAGCTCACTGCATTCCTAGATGAAGAGGCAAGGTCATCTTCTGAGCAAAAGACTCAGGAGTTGAAGGTTCAAGCAATATAAAGAAAGAAGACAGAGACAGATTGGGGACAGAACATCAAATGCAAACCATGGACACTTTCTCCCCAATAAAAAATATGCATATTCCATAAAAAATTTTGCATATCATTTCAGGGCTGATTATTAAAATGCATACATATATACATACATACATATTTGGATGAGAATCAGGCCCTACAAACAACATGAGGGATATATATGATTGCAAATACTCCATGTGAATAGATGAGTCAATCATTGTCCTCAAACACCTGCTAGATCCCTAAGAGAGATAAATGGTGGTAACATGATGCCAGCCTCTCCCACCAAATGACAGCTGAGAACAACTCTCATCAACTATTGAGAGTAACCGAACTGTCTAACAAAAATGGCAGAGAAGATTGCCCATCATCTGTAGTTTAGAAGAAAACAAGAAAAGAAACCTAAAGTTTTTCTTTCACATCTACTCTTTACACTAACCTGACATAGGTCAAATAAACCTAGAATGTGTGGTACTTCCCTGGTACCTCCAACCACCAACCCCAAATCCCAAGATCCCCAGATTAAAACCTATTTACAATGAAAATAAATGTGAAGTACCTAGTGAATTGTAATTGTATGTCATTACGTAATTAAATGTAAAAGTACTTTGTAAATTTGCATTATATGTGTTATTATTATTATGGTAATTATTAGGAATATTTCCTACCCAAAAATGAGACCACACTATCAGCAGTTTGAGGTCATATTCTGGAAAGGTAAAATGTTCTAAAAGAATGAGTTTGCTTGTTTCTATAACATTGTGCAAAGGTTTTCAAATTTTTCATCTCTCCATTGAAAAGTCTAAGAAGTGGAATCGGTAAGTGACACATGGCCAAAAGAGAGTTTAGAAACTGTTAAATTCAGTTAAATTTAACAAATATTTATTGAGGAGCCTTCAGAGGATACAAAGACAAGTCAGAATATAGCTCCTTGCCCTACCCACTCTTAAGAAGTATACTAACTAGGAAGAGACAAGAGCTACTTTATGTGGCAGAGTGATTTCATGAGTATGGATGTGCTTCCCACTCCCACTAGCTGGCCCTACCCACCCCTGTCAGTCCTCAGCCCATTTCTTATCGGATCCGTTCCTCACTCTCTCCTGGGATGCTGACACTCGCAGACTGAGTCCTCAGCAACTGAGTCCCTGCCGAACTCAGTCAACTAGAGGCAACAGCAAGACGGAAGGACGCCAGAAGCCAGAGCATTTCTTCCCCTTCTCCCTGTGCCTTGGCCAACATCTCCAACAGAATCCGTGTGTCCCCTGTGGCTCTGGCTTCCCTAAGGTAGGCCCTCCAAAGTTCCAGCTTCTAACCTATCTTGGCCCCTGGGCTTCCACTCCCTGTTTCTTCAGCCTAAGAATGATAGAGAATTCTTGCTGTTGCTAATCTCTGGATTGCTTCGCCTTCCCTTGAATGGCTTCCCAGCATATCCGCTACTTTCATAGTTAGTTCTCTGGATAAAATTCCCTCTGGTTTAAATACTTAAGAGTAATTTCTGATTTCCTGGCTGGACTCTAAATGTGGCATGAACTTACCGTTTTTGAGAGCAAAGCCCCTAATTCCAAAATTGCTAAATTCAAAGTTCACTGCTGCTGGTGCAAGTCCAGACTGAGATACACAGAGGAGTGAAGACACAGAACTGATTTTTCTCTTCTCTCAAAAATACACAGGAGACAAAAGGAATTTGGGGGAAAGACAGAGAAAAGGAGCATTATGGACTACCTACTTCCCTGTCCTCAGGAAAATACAGGTTGAGGGCCACTAACAAGTACAAGGACATGGACATGGTTGAATCCCCTTAAAATTTAGGATGAGGCAGAGAGGAGAACGGCCAGATGAAGGTCTTTAGAAACCCAAAACACTGAAAGATTATGGTACTCAACTACCACCCCAAATAAAATCAATCCTTTACACTTACAACATATGTGGTAAAGAAATGCAATAAATTCCGATTTTTTTCCCATATTTTCACACTTTAAAAAATATATCAAAATCTTTTCCTCCAAATCTGTTTGGTGGCCTTGCTTTGCTGGTGTCCTAAGCACACACTTTGTCTGCCCATTGGGTCATTGAGGACAGGCCTGTGCAGTCTGCCCTATCCAGAAATTCAGTCGTCGGCCTCTCAGGGTTGGTGCATATGCTTCTATGAGGGTGTGGGGTGCTGGAGGCTGAATCTTCTGAGGACCCAGAAGTGGTGAGAAGAGATTTTTAAATTCACATGGGCCCAGAGGAAACTGTAGACTTTAGACGGGAAGGTAAGCTAGTGTGCCAACCCTAAGAAGCCTCTCTGGAAGAGCAAGAGGATGTGCAGGGTTCACTTGCTGGTGGTGAGATATGCAGTGGATGCATCTCCAAGGGGTTATCCATATGTGCAAAAAGCTAATGCACTATCCATCAAAATTAACATTGGCCATCCTCTTTAAACCAACTATGGGAAAGGGGAGAGCATGACAGGCCGTTGCAGAGAGAGGAAATGACCAAGATGAGACCAATAACAAGGATTCAAGCCTCTCCTACATGTGTCTGGCTGTGCACAAATTGTGAAGGATAGAAACAAAGCTTTGAATTGGATTGGGAGTTATGAATCTGTCTCTCTCTCTCTCTCTCTCTCTCTCTCTCTCGCCCCACTCTCTCAATTAAACCAAATATACCTGAAAGGTTCTATATCACTGGGGGGAAAATGTCAGTTCTAAAAACAAAAGTTAGTCAAATATATGTTGGCAGAGGAGATTTGACTTTAGGTGGTGAACACACAATGCGATATACAACGATGTATTATAGGATTGTACACTTGAATCTTATATGGTTTTATTAACCAATGTCAACCCTTATTTATGGCACAAATTTCATCAAATTTTATAAGATTTGTAAACAGTTAACATCTCTGCACTTCCAAGTCTGACTGTGCAATTTATACCCATTACATATTTATCCACTTCCATGGTTTTAGCTAGTGTCAGAGATTGATAATGCCTAGCTCTGTCTCTATGTTTACTTGCCATCATGTGACTCCTGTTACGATAAATACCCTCCCCCCTCCCATCTTGTATTTTGCACATTCAAATCCTAACCATTCTTCAAGGTCTGGTTCAAATGCTGCCTTGTTACAGAATTGTCTTTCACTTGAACCCTCACAGTGTTTTATTTGTATTTCTTCTGTAAAGGCTTTCGCTTTCTGCTTGTATTAGAATAATATGGGCACATCTCATCCCTCCTGCCAGGAAGTTAGTCACTTTAAAAAAAAAGACAACATTTTTTATTCATCTTTGGATCCCCTTAGCACCTACAGTATTTGTTCATGGAAAGAACACTACCCTTCAGAGACTAGGTGATTACCCCCAAGATGATGCCTTTAATAAACTCTCTCTGAACTCCACTTTTGAGGCTGCCCTCAATTGGTCTGAGTCAGACAAGAAAACCAGTCTCACCAATAACTATTGCTAATACTTGTTTTGTGCCTGCACCAACTATTGTGCCATGAGTTTTGCATCTAGTATCTTACTTAATCTGCCTAACCTCTCTCTAAGGCAGGTAAGGCAAAGACACTGAGGCCTACTGACGTTAACCAACTGCCCCAAATTACCCAGATAGTAAGTGACAGAACTGGGATATGACCATTTCAGAGTCACATCTACATTCAACCAAGAACAGTATTACCCTGATTGATCATTCTCTTCATTGAACCAATTTAGAATATTTTTTAGCTGTTTTGATCAAATTTATCTTCAAAGAATAATAATAATAATAATATATATACATACATATATAATTTTAAAGTGGTCATAAAATTAAAATGAAGGACTTTTTTTTACCTATAAAGGTTTTTTTTTTTTAGAAATAATGATACCTGATGTTAGCAAGTATGCAGGAAAATTCTCATACACTGTATTCTCATACACTGCTAGTGGGAGTGCAATCTGGTACAATGTTAGAAGGCAACTTGGCATTCTTCATCAAAAGCCTTTAAAACATTTTTACCATTAACCCATCAATTCCACGTCGAGTATTTAGCTAAAGAAAAAAAAGAATTTAGCTAAAAAAAATCAGATTTAGCCTCAAAGATACTCAGCACAGTATTGTTTTTAATAATGAAAAAATAGGAGAGATATAAATTTCTAATTATAGATTATATAATTATACTACACTTATACATTAAAATCCAAGCAGCCATTTAAACATTGTTTCAGAGATGTATGATAGCAAAGATTGTTCACCATACATCACAAGGTGAAATTACACGGTTGAACAATGTATGGAACAAGCCCAGTTTCATTAAAATACACACACACATACATAGTAGAAACCTGGAATGGTATAAATCAAAATGTTGAGAATGGCTATCTTTTGGGACAGTGTGGGTTAGAATTTTACACTATTTTCAATGATAACACATTAATTCTGTAATAAGAAAAGTTATATGATTGTGTTTTCTTTTTAAAAACGTATCACAGGGATGAAAGGATGCCAAAAGATTTTTTTAATGTCATTGAAATAGGTCTGTAGCTTCCACAAATATACCAGTAAAAATTGGTGAAGTTTTTATGTATAAATTACTGGTATATCTGTTTATAAAGACATATTAAACACTTTATACCTCTTTTTGTGCGACCCTACCACAGTTAGTATGCAGGTCAATAAATACTTGTTCAATAGAATTGAACAGTCTAGTGTAAAATTTTTATGAATGACCTAGATGAGGAAGAACATAGTGAAGTTCCTAGTTTATGAATGTCAGTAAGTTCCTCCATTATACCTCAATCACATTTGACACTGTGGACAATCACATTCTTCTTAAAACTCTTACCATGGCTTCTGCCAGAGCTTATTTTCCTAGTCATCCCGCCACCTCAATGTTCACTGATCTCTCATTCCAGCAAAGACCCTCTTCCTCCTCTGAACTGTAAGCTTTTCCCTCCATGCTGTAGTCCTCAGCTTTCTGCATTCTTCTTTCTATATTCATTTCCTTGGTGAGTTAATCCACAATCATGGCATCATCTATCACCTCAGTGGAGATAATTTCGGGAACATGACCTTAATTCACTGGGTGTGGGCATGTGTGCCGTCATTGCTACATATGTATTTTGATATTGCATAACAGTAATGATTAGAATTTTATAGTATAACTCACCAAGGAAATGAATGTTTGGAGGTTTTAAGGAAGAGTTGTTGGCATCGGTGGCAATAAACTCCTTCCCCCTCCCCATAAGGTAAACAAAATAAAAATACATAAATAGAAAAAAGTCGATGAAGGTTGTGTTTAAAATTCTCAGGTTAATAGTGTCATAACTTGTTTTGGGAAGGAAGAAACTAAATAAATGAAACAATTAGCCAACAGAAGAGTTTTTTGAAGGCACAAGATCCTACATTTATACAACTCATGTATATGAACAAAGTACATGTTTTTATTAATCACATCTTTTTGGTTTTTGGGGTTTTTTTTTTTTTCAATTTTTCTGGTGGTCAGTCCTAGTCAGCGGATCACATTACTCTGTGGACTCAGCTTCAAGACAAATCTGCCTCCCTACTCTTCCAGTCGAGTTCTTCCTTTAAGCTTCTCCTGTATAGGAATTGCAAGCCATCAGTGGCTTGCAAATTCATTATTTATACTCAGGGTGTGTTAACCATATGTCTTGAAATAAGCTAAGGGCTATAGGCATCCCTCAAACACAGTACACGAAACATAAAGGTTACAGACTTTTGGAATAGGAAGACAGCAATTTTTGGCTAATCCTGGCAGGAAAGAAAGCATATGTTAGAAAGCTCCGCAGAATTTTACAGAATGAGGAGAGATAAAAGATGGGTACTGATGGAAATAACAGACTATAAGAATCTGTCCTCACAGCTTTGACAGGGCCAAGTGTAGTGGATGTGTGTTCAACCACATGGTTCTTCTTTGGCACTAGGTGCAGCCAGTGCTGGGACACAGGTGGTGCTGGGGCAGGTCCACATGGGTAAGCAGTCCTCCTGAAGCTGAGTATACTGAGCTACCAGCTCAACTAGGCCATATGCCTCTGGCAACTATCCTAACTTACCACAGATGGCCCAGTCAGTCTTGGAAACAGGTACACAGGTCTACATCAATTCTATATATTCAGTCCTGCCTTACCTGCTCAAAGGTGGTAACCACTGCCCTCTACTCACATGAAGTCTTATATATCTTCACAGTTACTGATACCACATCTTTCAGAAGTCCCCAAACCAGTTTAACATAGTCTGTTCTTATCCTTTAAGCAGTCTTTGAGGTACTGCTCAGACTCTCTTGAATAAAAATTGCTTGGTGTCTCAGATAGCAGCCTCTCCCCTGCTTTGCTACCTGAGACGGATCTGTACGTATGAGGGGAAGTGGATTTTGTAGCAGTAGCAAAGAGTTGGACTCCTTGAGCAAGTGGTCCTCTGGCTTCCTAAATTTGCAAGGCAACATTTCTTTGCCTATTTGCTGCTTACTCTGCTGGCAACTGTGCCCCAACTCTGTAGCTGATATAACTCTATGATCTCTCTCGGCCTAGAAATCACCTGAGTGGAGCTCTCTGGCAGAATACATTGCATTGTCTTCCCCTGGCATTATTTTTCTGAGTCTGGTTGTGATGCCCATCACATCCCTCAGATGCCTGTGTATTTAGTACAGATGCAAGAAACCCTTCATAGTCTCTGCACCAAGGGCTTCCCTGTTGCACATGGGAAATGCCCCACATCTTGATCTCCAGGGTTAGACGTTCTCAAGAAGTCTCACTGATGCCTCCTTCAAAATATCTATTTAATGTCTACACCTCTTTTCCATTATCTGGTTCCAGTCTTAACCAGGCTGTGTCCAAGCTCAGCAAGAATGAGTGCCATGATGGATTAATGATGTCTGCTGCGGATAATAGCGGAGTCACACCGTGAATGATCCTTAATCTCTTCTTCCTCAAATCCATTAAAACAAATTAAACTCTTTAATTTTATCTACTGAAATCCTACTCAACTTTTAGAACTTGTTCAAGTTTTATTTCTTCTGTGAAGGTCAATCTCTAAATTAATACCACTTACCTGGTTATTTAATATTAGAACTAATTTATAAATGTTTATAGTAAATAGCACTTATTATTGATACTTGAAGTGGCTTGAAGAATGGTATGACTGTTTTAAGGAACACATGAATGATTACAGAAGATATCTAGTGCCCTGGCCATCAGGAAAGAGACCTAGGAGTTCTCTGAAGATACTACCAGTAAACTCTTTGGGCAAAAAGATGTCAAATATTAAAAAAAAAAAAAGTTTTGTTTACACCAAAGAAAAGAGCATTAAGTCTGTTCACTGTACCTCGATAGTAACAGAAGCATGGGATCTCTTACTACAATTTTCTATCCTGTACTGTGATACCATTCCCCATGTTGCATTACAGCTGGCTGAATGCAGCCTATGGTTTCCTTTTCTCTACAAATCAGCGACCTTTTATGGAAAAAGGTTATTTCTGCTCTATCACACAGGAAGATTAAGTAGATTTCCAAGGACCTCAATTCTTCCTTCAACTGAGGAATCACAGACAGAAGCAATAACATTTTCTTGACTTTGCCATGCATACAAATGGGATGGTCACTAAAACACCTCTCCCATTCAAATGTAAACTCCGCAGAGCAGGGACATTGTCTAGTGTGTTCATCACTGTATCTCCAGCATCTGACTTACAGTAGGTGACTGATACATATTTTACTAAGAGTTAATAATAAATATTAGATGAAGGCAATACAGAGTGGTTTAATATTTCTATTCTACAGTATGTCTGTTTTTGAGAGAGGTAATAGCCTTCATTTCAGATACTTCTTTTCCTACTGCACCTGTTGTGCAGTGAGGACAAAGTTAAAGAAGTGATCAAAATGGGTCATTGACATAAAAAGACCTAAACGTAAAAGCTAAAACTATAAAACTTCTAAATATAGAGAAGAGAACACAAGAGAAAATTTTTGTGACTTTAGTGTAAGCAAAGATTTCTTATGTAGGGCACAAAAAGCACTAACCATACAAGAAAAAAGGAAGAAATGAGATTTCACCAAACTTAAAACTTCTGTTCTTGAAAAGATACCATAAAGAAAATTGAAAGGCAAGCCACAGACTGGGGGAAAATGTTTTTAATTCATATATTCACAAAGGACTTGTGTCCAGAATACATAAAGAACTCATACAACGTTAAAACAAGAAGCCAATTTTTTAAATGAGCAAGATTTAAATAGATTTCACCAAGTATGAGATATTGGTGGCAAATAAGTACATGAAAAAATGCTCAATATCATTAATCATTGGGAAATACAAATTAAAACCACGAGATACCCCTATATACCTACCGGAATGATTTGTTTAAAAACTGACAATACTAAGTGCTGACGATGAAGCAGAGGAACTGGAACTCTCATACAATGATGGTAAACCCAGGATACGTTCTCTATGATTCCATTTACATGAAGCTCTATTATAGGCAAAATTAATCTACGGTGACAGAAATATAATCAGTGGATGCCTGGGGTGGCATGGGGGGAGGCTGATTACAAAGGGTAACAGGAATTTCGGTGGGGGGTGACAGAAATGTTCCATATAGTAACTGAGGAGATGGTTACAGAGTTATAAACATCTGTCAAAACTCACTGAATTGTACACTTAAAATGAGTACATCATCTTATATGTAAATTATATTTCAATAAAGTTGAAAAATAATTATTTTGCAACTGTTACTGTAAAACCTTACTTTAAAGGCTTTTAAAGCCTTAAAAATGATTAGTTAACAGTTATTTTAAAGCCTTATTATCAATAGCAGCTGGATCATTACAAATCATTACAGAGGTTAATCAGTCTATCAGTGATATAGGATCATCTTTGACAAATAAGTCTGCTGAAACTTACTAGAGGAATGAATTCTCTGACCAGTGGAAATGAAGTAGGTTAGAGAATATTTTCCAATTCACAGAAGCTAGAGGGTGAATTTGCACATATTTTCATGATTAATGCAAGTTAATTTTTAAAAAATCAGGCCTAAGCTATAAGAGTTGAAAAAAGTTATTTTTATTGGAAAGTTAATGCCTCAAAAGTGAAGAACTCTCACTCTGGGAAAACAGAACACTTCTAGTACCTACTCTTATTGGGGCCTGGACCTTCAAAGGAGGACAGGGAATCATCCAGCATGTGTACTGGCAGGAACACGCACGCGCGCGCGCACACACACACGCACACACGCACACACGCACACACGCACACACGCACACACACACACACACACACAGATGGGCAGAAATGCCTGCCTGGACACACTCTGCATGGCCTACGGGAAGAATGGCTCCACTATCAGAGAACAGGTTAGAATAGCCAGATGTTTTTATCAGGTTTTTATATGTATCTTGGCTTTAAAATGGTTATCATCACTTTTAAAATTGTCAGGCACTAGAAAAGCTTTCTGTGTAAGTACATTAAGAAGAGAAAGCAAAGTAAAACCTACTCACTGCCCTCTACCTGCCCTGCCTTATACTTCTCAGTGCCGCCCCCCTCAGTTCTTTGCCTCCTCAATCCCCAGTGTTGAAACCACACCAGAGGGCTTGGATTGGGTCAAAAGTAAAGAAAGGCCTAGGATAGCGCTGTAGATAAGAAGTAGGGGAAGGGGTAATGAATTCAATGGATATTTGTCATTTGTAGTTCCCAACATCCATGTATCCTTCCTAAGAGTACTCTGGTATCCTTTCAGGCAATTGTACTGCCTTGTTGGGAGAGCGAAATCAAATGTTTGCCCTGCCTCCACAGAAACCAAGGAATTTCCCTCTGGCTCCTTCCCCCAGATCCTTTCTCCCTATATCCAAACAGAGCTATAGATGGCACTTGACTTAAGCTTGACCAAGCAAATGATCTCCTTGGACTTTACTTCTTTAGCAGAGTGATGACAGAGCAAAGAAATGGTATGCAGTGGAGCAGGGCAAGATAGTTAAGCAGTTCTTTCTCTGTCAACTCCAAGCCGGGTCCGTTAGGTTTCCCTTCCATCCTGCGAGGCTCTCCTCAATGCGGAAATAAATATTTTAAGTCTCCCCTTCCTCCCCTATCCCCCATCCTTTCTCAATCTGCTTTATGAGTTAAATGTCTGTTATCAGTTTGGTGGGTTTTCTTGCAAATTCCATACATCTCATTCATTTTTTAAATGCATGTATGTGTCATATATAAATAGGATATTACACATATTGTTATGCAACTTTTTTTATGAGATGTGATCTTCATTTCTTGTGTATCTTCTCATCATTCCTGATTAAAACTATATACACAAAAAAAATCTGACAAAGTTGGAGTCTAGGGGTAGGGTGGGACTCAGTTAATTTCCTACTAATTACCCATAATAGGATGGATTTGGGCTCAAGTTCAGCTAAACAATGAAGATCCTAAAGAATGCTAACAATGTTTCAGGCTGAAAAGTTGTTATAGGCAATATGGAGAAGGTTCTTGAGCAGAGAAATGTCATGATAAAGACAATGTTTCATGAAGAATAAAAATAATATGGCAACAGTGTATATATGATACAGACCAGAAAGAGAAATTGAAAAGCAAGGAGACTAGTCCAGTGGCTAACAGAGAATAGTAGATCTGAAGAAATAAAATTCTGGATTATTATAGCTGGGGCCAGTGATATGGACAGAAATTATAAGAAGCTGGACTAATAGAATAGAAAAAACAAGTGATTAGAATTAGAAGAGCTAGATTTGAATTCTTAGCTGTGTTACCTTTGGTAAGATACTTCCCTATTCTGATACCAGTTTCCCTGTCAATAAAATGAAGAATTTAAGAATATCAGGGCCTCTAAGATTTTTTTTTCAGCAGAACCCTTTTAATCCTAGTGGGCAGAGGGTGGAGGGAGGGGTGTGTGAGAAGCAAGATCATTCATGGATAAAGGGTTCAGAGCCCTAGCAATCCTACATTTCACCTCTCTCGCCACCTCTGAGGTGTTCTTGAGGAATTTCCAGAGGACTAGGGAACAATGGTTGAGAAATCTCTAACGATTGTACTACCAACGCTAATATTCAATGACTCAAGGGGATAAACTTTGCAGAGGTGCCTAGAAAAATAGTAATGGCTTTAATAGTTGCCACAGAATCATATAATATAAAGAGTGATTGACTTCTGACAAATTTGCCTGCTTCTCCTTATAAGCCAAACCCAATTTAATGTCCAAAATCTCATCCTGTGTAAATGGCAATCTAACCTCTATATAAACAATTCAAGCACAAATAATTCACTGTCTAACAATTTAGTTCATTCCAATTTGAGGTCCTCTAACTATTCATTCTTCCTTTTTAAGACAAAATCTGTCCCCCATCATTGTCATTTAAAATACAGGTCCATCTTCCACCTTCTAGAATTAAACCAAACAAATCTAACTCTTCCACAGGATAGTCCTCAAACTGTGTAAAAAGAGCTATCAAATCTGCCTTATCACCCTTTATTCTCTCTTGCTCTGGCCTGCCATGAATGTTCCATGAATGCTCCAGTTTTGGAACAATTCAACATTTTCTAAGCATATGAGTACAAGTAGATTTTCATTTATTCATGGCTTTAAGACTTAATCAAACCAGATAACTCTCCTTAAAACAAATAACTAGCTCCACAATAAAGTATAAATAGAAACCGAATTCATTATATGGTAACTATTCTTTCCTTGCTAAACATTAGCTGCTCCCACTGTATCAGAAGTAGATTGCTAACTCTTTTGACCCAAAGCAAATTGTAAAAACATCTAGCTAAGGATCCAAAGAGATTCCAGACTCGAGATCCAATGAAGCAAGTATAAATGACTCTAAAGTTCATAATCTCATCGACTCGCAGGGAGATATAATTCTCACCAACACAAAATTCAACTGTCCCAAGGTGATGTGGAATATCAATGTAAGAAAGCTTCATCCACCGCTCTTCATCCTACTCATTCCATATTCCACTACCAGGTCTGTAAAATCAGGGTCTGTGGCTTGGGCCTAGGTTATCTGCCAGTCTGGGTAGTTTGAGGATGGGGAGTAGGAAGTATGACCGAGTCCCTGAGGTGAAAGCAAGCCAGCATAGCCACAGTCTGTGATGCCTGTGGGAACGCTGAGCCTTTACGGTTTCCTGTGCTCTAGTTGTCCTGGTAACCTGAGGCCTCCCTATTTGTGTTGGCATCACGAGGCCAAGAGCGGAAGCAAAGCTGGAGCACCAGGAAGACTCGCACGAAAAAAATGTGGGTAATGCAGCAGTTATGCCACAGGAGGGTCAAGCCTAGGGCATAAGAATTACCTGTTTGGGGAGGGGGCAGTGGTAGTGTCTTGTAAAAATCTGATTTCCAGATTCTGCTTCTAGAGTTTCTGATTCAGTAGTTCTAGGATGAGCTCGAGAATGTGCAATTTTAAGAGGCTACCTCTTACCAAGTAAGACAAAGACCACACTTTTGAAAAGCCAGGCCAAGCAAACAAATCAGCAGTTGGGGAGAAAAAGTATAACCATTAATCAATTTCAGAAAGGAAATATTCTAAAACAGTAGTTCTCAACTGGGGGTGGAGGGGGTGGAAAGGGGGCGGTCAATTTTGCCCTCCATGGAACATCTGGCAAGGTCTGGAGATATTTTTGGCTGTCACAACTGAAAGGGTACCTCTGACATCTAGTGGGTAGAGGACAGGAATGCTCCTAAACATCCTACAGTGCAAAGGACAGCCCCCAGACAACAAAGGGTTATGCCATGGTTGAGAGGCCCCTCAACCCCACTGCCTCTAATGCACAGAAATCAATGCTACATGTAGTTTTAGGTCATAGTATACAGACTTAGGTGAAGTCTCCCAGAAAAAAATTTGAGACTCCCTAAATGATTTTTTTAAATAGTGAATGTTATTAAAGATATGAATATGGAGGTGAGAACAACAGACAATAAAGGGAGGTAGATATGAACGACAACAGTAAGCCAAAAAGATAATCAAGGGAGGATGAGGCCCTGGGTGAAAACAGGGGAAGAATGCTACCCCCTTGGTGGATGCAGCCTATTCATATGTAGAAGACTGTGAGCACACTGAAGAATTCTTCTTAAAGGGGAAGAGGGCAGAAGTGGAGCTAAAAAAGAATGAGGAATGAGGCTTAAAGAGGAGGAGGAGGAGGAATATTTTTGAGAAAGAAGGGAAAAGAGAAGGGAGAGATTTGGCAACCATTATAAGGAGAGAGACT
>NW_006438906.1:85586-89528 GCF_000325575.1 Pteropus alecto
AAATGTGAAATTTTTTTTTAAGTTTTGCTTTTGAGAACTGGGAGAGGAAGATAAAACCTTTATCTTCTGCCCCGTCTAAGACGTCAATAAAAACTGACATTACATATCAAGACTTAGGGGTTTGGATTTCCGGGTTTTTTGTTTTTTATTTTTTTCAGTTTTGCCTCCAAACATTGCAAGAGGCCAGTTAGTTACTCATGTTTTTACTGTGTTTGAGGTGACCATAAGATTTCTGGAGCAGCCAAAAGACAGCCATGTGACAAGGTACTAACTCCCAGAGTTTAGGGCTGGCTAACACAAAAATCGTTCACCTCACCTGGCTATTTAAATTAACTAAAATTAAAGAAAATTGGAATTCCGTTCCTTAGTCAACTAGCCACATTTCCAGTGCTCAATCGCCACAAGTGGCTAGTGGCTAATGATTAGACTGGACACATAGAGAACATTTCCATCATTACAGAAAGTTCTATTGGTAAGTGCTGGAGTAAAAAGAGCTTAGACAAATAAACTAACAAAATACAAACCCTTTTCTAATCTTTAAAGAGCTGTCACATTGAAAAAGATGTAGATTTCTTCCATACTGTTTCAAAGAGCAAACTAAGGGAAAATATGAGATGTTACAGTGAGACAGATTTTAGCTTAACAACTCCTTGGTAACTAAAGCTAGATAACAGTAGAATGGGCAGCCTCCACTACAGGAGGAAGTGACCCATTCCATTCAGTAGAGATAGTCAAGCAAAGACTGATTTGATCATCTTTCAGAGATAAGAATTAGATTCCTCTGCATATCCAGTTTTGAGTCTATAATTTAAGAGCAATTTACAAACGAGATAAAAGTGAGAGTCTCATAAGAGAAGTTTTAAAAGTCACTACTGCCTTCAGTAGATTGTGGAGCAAATAGGAAAAAATAAAAGCAAATAAGTAGATAGGGAATTTAAGAGGGTTAATTACTGGCAGTAAGGGCCCTCACGAATACAATAATTTGGACACAGAAAAAAAATAAGGAAAATTTTGGTGAGAATGGTTCTAGTGGTACAGAGATGGGGGTAGGAAAACTTCAATATGAGTTATTAATGGAAACTTGACTATAGTTGAAAACAGTATTACAAGCACAGAATCCTTTATATTTTCTGCCACAGAGAATATTGGCCTGTCTGGGTATAGCAACTGTATGTTCTTGAAACTCTGGCCCCTCCATCCCATCCATCTGCCATTTACCACAGCCTTACAAGTCATCTCGCTCAGCTCCTGAAACTCAGCCTCCTTTACAAGGTCTCTTCATCTTCACAGGAATGACTCTCTTCTCATCCTTTTCCGGTCTGAATACAGAATGCCAAAGGATGCTATCTCTTAAACTTCTATCCTAGCTATAAATTTACCCATCCTCATCTTCCACCTTAAAATGTATTTGGCTTGATTATAGTGTAACATGCTAGAAATATATTCATATTCACATATTGACTTATGATTCTAATACTGGTGCATTTTAGTTTGTGCATGTG
Source organism: Pteropus alecto (assembly GCF_000325575.1). Taxonomy (NCBI): domain Eukaryota; kingdom Metazoa; phylum Chordata; class Mammalia; order Chiroptera; family Pteropodidae; genus Pteropus; species Pteropus alecto. The sequence goes on from NW_006438906.1 coordinate 87,089, forward strand.
TGTGTACATGAGAACATTCATGCACACACGTGATTACATCTATTGCTGATAAGCATTTAGGAATCTGACACTAGGATTATGAAATTCCCCATACAGTGCCTAGCCTAACATCAAGCTTAAGTTGTCACTCAATGGACTTTACAATAATGACCAGGTCATGCTTCTGGTTGCAGAATATAGGAAGAAGAGACTGGAGAAGATATGAATTTCAATTTTTTTTCTTGTAGAAAAAGTCATGGAAACATAAGCATCTTTTGCTGTATCTAGAGGAAGAATATTTAATCACAAAAGGAAGACTGAAGCCGTGGTGAAAGCAAGCATAATAGAGTTTACAAAGAATCCCGAATAAAAAAAAAGGTGATAGAAGAGGAAAGAAGACAGAAGTGGATCATGCAGAATAAAGCCTAACCTTTTAAAACTCTGAGGTCCTTTCAAAGAGAAAAGAGGAAAAAGAGAAGATTTCAACAAGAGTGTTAAAGATGGATAAGAGCCAGAAAGGGCTGTGAGCTTAAAAAAAAAAAAAAAAAATCAGTTTAGAAGCAGTGGTGTATGTTGGCAAAGAGAAGTGTAGAGTTGAGGGGAGGGAGAATTTATAGTAGAGGAAGTCGGTGTGAAGTTTTCCTCTAAAGATGCCCAGCAGAGCAAAGAAGGAATGAAGGCAAAAGCCACTGGGAATAAGGTAGGGCTGGGGCTGAAACAGCACAGGAGAAAGCAACAGAGCCCAAAGTAGGATTTTTTTTTTTTTTTATTCTAATTAACTGACCCAGATTTCCCTGTTGGGGCCAAAGTGACTGCAGGATTTGAGGATCTTTAAAATAAATTGTAAAGATCTTAATTCTTGTTATTGCTTTTGGCTCAAGATAACAAATTATAAAGATTATGATAGAATTAAAGTTTCTGAGACAAGAACCAAATGCCATTAGAAATACTATCCTGAATAAAACAGCTTTAGCTTTCTATCCCTATCAGCCACAGAGTAAATATAGAAACTATACAGCTACATATGTGTCCACAGAAGATAGTAAGTAACCTAACATACATAGTAAAACTGAGTTATTTGTCTTTGCATACTGTAGCCCAATGCCTCCACTACAAGAAATGTTTTACTTGGTTCAGGCTACAAAGGGCAGATTAAAGGGCTACACAGGAAAAAAAAAAAAAAGGTTAAAAATAAAGACCATAAGGTGAGGAAGAGGAAAACTAGAAGTGCTATGCTATAGAACATATAGAACATTAACAACATAGCATTAACATAGAATTTAGTCAAATCAGTGAGCAAAAAAAACGGCACAAAAGCAAGACAAAAGAAAAGACTCAATGCCACAAAACTAAACTTGATAACCTCACTTTGGGTTTTATATCAAATACTGAATCAGATTTTTCAACTTTTCTATTTTTCTCTTTTTAAAAACTCAATAAAATTAAATTGTTTGATAAACGTAGTCATGCAATTTTAAAACTGAATGGCAGGCAGTAATGCTAAACACAGATAACCTTGCCTTAAGCCACTCGCTGCTCTTCCTGCTCAGAGACCACAGATTATACCCTTGATTATACCTGCAAGGCCAAATCTGAATTCCTCACAGGGGCATTCAAAACCTTTAATGACCTAACCACAACTGTACCCAAATAATCCTAACTCCTGCTACTTCCTAAAGCTACCTTTCACTCTTCCAACGCACAGGTCTCTGGACAGACCTTATCTCGCAGGGTTGGCTATGCCCACCTTCCTACCTGACGTGAAAGTCTCCTTCTACCTACAGGCTCTACATGCTCTAGCTGGCCAAGGCCTGCACTGGTGCGGTTCCGTCCTTCAGACCTCCAGTCCCCAATGCTCTGACTCTGCAGCCTCGCCCTTCTCCTTCTCCTTTCTGGGCCTCGCATACTCTCCTTTTTTGTCCAGGCCCCTGCCCTCTCCACACGAGTTCTCAGGGGCCTTCTCCCTGCTCCACGATGTTCTTCCAGGGGTTTGGTCCTGCCTGCCTCCATTCAGTCACAAGCTCTGCATTTGATGTCTATTAGGTGTTTCCCACCTGGGGTGAAACCAGGACCTGGACCCCTCAGGGTCCCCTCCCCCTCAACTCTCTCAGGTGCTTTCGCGATGCTCCTGGGGCAGCCGAACCCCCCGACACACACCGGGTTCAGCTGCCCCTCCGGGGCTCTGGTCCCCCAGATCTCCCCACCGCAGCCAGTGCAGCCAATCCCTCCTATCCGGCCAAGGCGGCGGGGGTCAGCGGTGACTCACCGGAGGGCCGGTGGCCGGGGGGCCGGAATGCGCTCACTTCCTCACCGCGCGCACCTGCCCGGCACTACTGGAGCACAGCCCGGCCGGGCCTCCGGCGGATGTTTTCTGTCCCCGAGGGGGCAGCGCGCGCCAACCTCTCCCTCTCAGCCTTCGTGCCAACCGCCGCGCCGCACCGCCCCCCATCCACAACTGGCA
>NW_006438906.1:89608-99580 GCF_000325575.1 Pteropus alecto
CCACTGGCACCTACACGGATGCATGCACGCACGCATATACATACACCAACCAGAAGCGTGGCCTCCGGTCCCAAGAAGCTACACAGACACACACAGGAGCGTTCCCACATCAACAGGCATGCAAGTGGATTGAAATAACACCTCCTCCCTGCTAACTTCTGGGAGAGGGATCCTGGCTCAGCCCCAACCTTTCTTTCCAGAAGCCCCCTACTCATGCCCATATATGGCTACCTCAACTTCATTACAAACAGCTCTCCTCCTGTCCTCACACCAATCCCCACTAAGCCACCTTTGCCTTCCAGCATCACCACCAGCACCTTCATACTCTCTAGCTCCCCACCTGCATGTCTGCCATCTCCCCCTCCCCATGCATTGGGTTGGTTCCAGGTTGCAGGAGCTAAAGGTAGTCTGTGGTCCAGACTTCCAGGGTGCCAGCTAGTGTTCCCCCCAGAAAGGCAGTGGAAGAGCTACTAACCACTGACAAGACATCTGGGCCCTTGTGCTACACAGGCCTTCTAATCCACATGCTCCTGCCAAGAGAGCAGTCCAAGGCCATGCCTCCCACACACCAGCCTACACCAGGGCATCCTACTTCACGTGTGAGTTTTCCTCTATCTCCTGGCATTCCTCTGAAATGGAAAGGGTATCAGACCTGACTCGGGTGAATGTATGGTACAGTCTGTGTCTCTATCCACTTAAGCCGTCTTCTTGGAAGAGAACAGGGAGTTTGAGGTGGACCGATGAGTTGTCCCTTAATAGCAAAGAGGTGAGAAGCTGGGTAGCCCTCTACAAAAGTCAGTGAGAAGTTGTATCTGAACCACTGGGTGACGAGTGGGTATCCTGGAGTAAATGGGACTGGAGACTTAGAAGGAAAAATAAAATCAATGCCAAAGTGATAGGCCCTGTGAGTAGGTGGGGAATACTTGAAACAGGGATCTCTGGAGTGTAGAAAAGGGAAAGAAATCCAGTTTGGCCAGGGGCCATTAGTACCAAAGAGATGATCAGCATTAGAGTGGTCAGAAAGGAGAACTTGTAAGTTTGCATGAGTGAGGATGGGGAGAAATGGATCAGAATCCATGAGAAAAAGCAGGAGTCCTAAAGCAAGCTGAAAGAAGATAAGAAAATGATACCTCTTCTCAGGATAGATGTGAGGGTAGGGTACTGTCTTAGGGAAAGTAGTTTTATCAGCAAGTTTCTCAACAGCAGACATTTAGAATTTCAAGGACACAAGGACCAAAAGCAAAATGCTCCCTGAGGTATTTTTTGAAGGAGGTGGTAGGGATGACATGGAGAATGAGTGTGAAAGGGATAGAAGTCTATGCGAGGAAATAGCAGCCCACAACTGAAACCTTCAGCTGTGCACAGAGATGTCATTAAAAGAATGTCTACCCATTTCGTCTCTGAAGTCTAGCACCAACCACAGTAGCTCATGTTTTCTGACAGCTATGTGCCAGGGAGAGTGCTAAGAGCATTAAGTGCATTATCTCATTTAATCCTTAACGACTCTATGAGTTAGTATTACTATCCTAATTTATAAAGAAACAGGTTTAGAGAGGTGAAGTAGCTTGCCCAGAGTCACATAGCTCTTAAGTGGAGTCAGGATTGAATCCAAGTGGTCTGACTCTACAACCTATGCTCTTAATCATCCCTCTTGGAGTTCTGCAGAACCTGCAGAAAACCTAAAGGAGGATGTTGAGAATAAATTCCTAAATCCTCTATCTATAATGTACAGAAACTAGAGTGACTCATACCACTAGGACATTAGAGATGTTCCTCTTTGAAAGAACCATCCTCAGATATGGGGAGATTCTGCATCTGCTGTAATGTTTGATGGTGATGAACAATGGAGAATACATCTCTGGGATGCCTGTGGAGAAGAGACACTTCACTCCCCCTCTCCCAACTCTGAGAGGCAGCCATATCTCTAGGATACTTCAGAGAGACCTTGCCCTAGGGTCTGAGAGAAACATTCTCCATTCCGGGTGCCTGTGCACTCGCCTGGAGCCTCTGGCTGTCGCACCCTACTGCAGCTCCTTGGTTTGGCTGGGGAACAGGATTAGCCATCCCCAGGAAATGCCTCCCTCCGGTCCAGGCAGGGATCCCAGCATATCCACCCCTGGAGAGAGAATGTGTGTGTGTGCACACATGTGCATGTGTGTGTGTGTGGTGGTGTTGGGGGGTGGGGGAGACAGTGGAATGCTTCCTTCTCTCCAGGTCAGGAAGAGATCTTAGGACCACCTGCAGACCCTCACCCCTCCCACCTGCTTGCTGGGGAAGTGCCCAGTCCGTGCCCCTTCCATGGCCACCTCCCTCCCCCTAGCTATGTGGGGGCATGAATCAGCTCTCACAGCTTGTTAAAGCTAGACCTCTTGTTTTCATGCCCTCACCTCAGGAAACAGAGTTACAGCTTTTCCAGCTCTACTCAGCAGGGGGCCAGGGTCCTCACTTTATAAACATCTCCAAGCCTGTGAGAGCAGAGGGCAAGGAGATGGTGTGAGACAGGAGCCCAGGGAAAAAGACAGAAACTAAGACTCACGGAGAGAAACAAAGAGAAGCCAAGGAGACGAGAGTCGCCTGAAGTGAAGAAGAATTCCCAAGGGCTGTGCTGCAGGAATGGCCCTAAGGATGCTCTGGGCTGGACAGGCTAAGGGGATCTTGGGAGGCTGGGGGATCATCTGCTTGGTGATATCTCTGCTCCTCCAGCACCAAGGAGTCCACAGCAAGTGCTACTTCCAAGCTCAAGGTAAAGCTGGGTGAGGTAAAGCTGGGTGAGGCGTTAGGAAAGGACAAAGAACAGAGGGCACTGGGAGGAGGGGGACTTAGAGATGATCCTATGTCGGATTACCCAGACTCCCTCCGGCTCAGAAGCAGGAGAGACTAAATATGGGGGAAGTGTCCATTTACTCTCTCCTATTGCAGAGTGATTCCGTCTGCCACCACCACTCCCCTACACACTAAAATTTCCTGTTCTTCCCTAGCTCCCTGCCACTATGAAGGGAAATATTTTACCCTGGGTGAGTCTTGGCTCCGCAAGGACTGTTTCCATTGTACCTGTCTGCATCCTGTCGGTGTGGGCTGCTGTGACACGTGAGTGACCAAAGATGGCCAGAGAATGCCACTGACTTGAGTGACTGAGAGATGGCCAGGGCATGACTAGATTGCTGTCATATGAGAACAGAATAGCAGTATGAGTCTTGCCAAACCTGAAGGTACCAACAAGAGTGTGAGAGAGAGAGATGGCTTCAGGCTACAAAGTGAGGGAAGTAGGGGTGGATCTAGAAGGAAAATATTCCGGCTATGAAATGAAAAAATCTACATAGGTAGGTAGGTGAGAACTTAGGGAGACTAAGGAGGTACTGAGGGAAGATATGGGAGGAGTGCTAGGAAAGAGGGACTGTACGGAAGGGGGATAACGGTGGCCTTCCACTGTGCTGACTCCTTCTCCATTCTTTGGTTCCCCAGGTCCCAGCATCCTATTGACTTCCCTGCTGAGTGTGAGGTACGACAGAAGGCAGGAACCTGCCAATTCTCCTTGGTGCAAAAATCTGACCCTCGGCTGCCCTGCAAGGGGGGAGGGCCTGACCCAGAGTGGGGCTCAGCTAACACCCCTGTTCCTGGAGCTCCTGCTCCCCACTCCAGCTAAACTCAACTGATCACCCTTCTGCTGACTGCCCACTGCTGCTGCCACTTCCAGGGAAACCACTAGCAGCTGCCAATTTATTCTGAATAAATAAATTAATGCTAAAAGCTTGCCTATCATTGTCCGTGCCATTGGACCCCAGGTGAAAAAAATAGGCCATACTAGAGTCCAGGTGCCGAGTTCTCAGTATCCTGAAGAAAGCAGTGCCATGGTGGACCAGTTTCAGATGGTTATGGTGCTAGTGCTGGGGCCTGGGGCTGCATATGAGGCCAGAGTCGGGCTTGTAGGCAGCACCTTAATGGGGAGGTCCCAGCTGAAAGTGTCTACGGGCACTTGTTCAGGCCCTGTCCAGGTGACAGGCTCAGGCTGTTCCATGGGAGGTAGGAGCACCAAACCTGGTTCTCGGGATGTTACAAATTCAAAATGCAATCGCCACTTCAGGGACACTGTAAAAAAAAAAAAAAAGGCACAGGCATTAGAAGCCAGGAGTAAAAGCCAATGACAGGGTATGGTTAGCAAACGAGCAAAATCCTGTATTCAGAAAGAGGGGGAGAAGTCACAGGGCAAGGAGCGAGGATCAAGGGTTTCCCTGAAATCTAGTGTGTTAGCCAGGACTGTGACAATAAGGATAGCAGTATCAAGAACCAATAACACAAGTGTGAGACAGTGGTAGCCTGAAGTAAAGGTGCTGGGAAATCAGAGGTCAGTGAATCACAAGGTCCCGGTGGGTAGGGGTAGGAAAAGAGATCAGCAAAGCTGTTAAGAATTTAGGGGTCAGTGTGTCTACGAAACAGGCTGAAGATCTGAGAAGGTGTTTAAGGTCAGAGGCTGAAAGTGGGTATGTCTGGGAGTGTGTTAGGAATCAGGAGCCATTACACTCTACCTAAGTACAGTCTTTTATTCCCCCCACCCCAGTAATGCTCAAGGTCTCACCAATGGCTGTGCAGAAGCCTGGGGTGGAGCTGAGAGGGATGGGGAGGGAGAAGCTGGTTCTGGTTGTATGTAGGCAAGACTCCTGGTGCCGGGCATGAGTCACATGGGACACAGAAGGGGCACCCCCTGCCCCTCGGCGTCGCTGGTACTCAGGTTGTACACACTCCTCGGTCTGCAAGCTTACTGAAAACTGGGAGCAAGAAAAGTGCATGCTAGCAGGTATGGGGAGTGCTGACTCTAGATAAGAGAGCAGCCCAACCTGAACCTGTTTTACTAAAGAGACCCTGAGTAACCCCACTATCCACTTCTATATACCACGCCTCTTTATGCAGGCCCTTCTCCTTCTACCCTAGCCCAGTGCCCGAAAAGCCCCTCTCCCTTCTCACCTGCAAACAAGCTACAGTTCCTTCCCCTAAGTTTAAGGTCCCCACCACGTCCTCGCCGAGTCTGTATACAGATTTGAAGATGCCAAATGTCCCAACTTTTCCTCGACCATCACTGATATTGTACAGATCTGGAGAAAATGGGACACTGTAAGCCTGGAGTCCACAATGGGGAATGTCTAGGGCTGGGAGCCAGAAACCAAAAGATAGGGCTTTTCTTTATAATGTGGGGTGAAATATCAGTGGATCCTGAGAAGTATGTGGCAGTTAGGAAAACCGGCCTCTGAGCCAGGAATACTAAAGGGGAGGATGGGGCGGGGAAATTCTCACGGAGGCTTCGGCAGGATGTGGCAGCCATGAGACGTTCCCCAGCCAGCTCAGCCAGCCATGAATCCTTTTTCCCACCTTCATCCTCCTCCAAGAATGGACTGGATGGGGCTACAGCCTCATCCTGGGGAAACCGGACATCTTGAAGGCCTAGAGAGAGAATAAATGGAGAAGTAATGCTGGGAGGGAACAGAGATCAGGGTAAAGGTTAGGGCTTTAGACTCCAACCTGAGAAGGCTGAAGGCAAGGGGAGCCACAGCTGAGGTACACATGTCAATCTATTCTCGAGAACACCCCCTCCCACTCCCTTGTACCTTCACTAAGACCGGAAAGCTTCCCTCCAGCCCCTCTCACAAGCTCTCTAAAGATCATTTCTGCTTTGGTGAGGCTTTTCCCCAGCTCTTCCCTCCAGGAACCCTTACTTACCAGTCAGCACAAGAACTCTCAGAGGGACCCTGAGTAAAGTGATGGGTGAGTTGACACGCTGGCAGCCAATGGTCAGTTTGTAGACATACTTGACTGACTGACCCCGAAAGGAGGGTGGTCCTTCTATGGGCAGCACTTCGCTGTAGGAGTCTGGTTGGGAAGTAGTAGTCAGGGCAGCCAGAGGCAGCCAGAGAGGTCCTCCCACCAGGAGCCTTAGAAGGCATTCCAAGGGTGGGAGACAGTCACTCACATGATTTGGACTCTCCAGGATCTAGCCTCAGGTCACAGAATAGGATTTTTGGTGGCGTGGAAAGGATACACTGACCCCTCTCACCTAAAAAAGATAAAGACTGCAGTTTAATGGCACATTAAAGCTCGCACAGCAAGTGGGGGCAGTAAGCTAACCCTTTTTTCTTGCTGTGAGATAGCAATAGTCTTACACCCCCAAAGCAGCAATTACATTCCTCCATAGTCTCAATGTCACAGAGACTATAATGACCCACCAGAACAATTTAACTTCACCCTTCAGTGACAATTACTCCATTTCCCACCAAAGGCAAATGCTCGGTCTCTAACCTCGGTGTGGTAGAAAGACAGTCTGGCTTTCAGGCTGAACATCTGGCTGACTGGAGTCAGGGGGAGGCAGTGCGACTCGACTCTCACTGGCATGAAACTGGCAGTGGATTTGGGCACTGGCCCAGGCCAGAGCCTCACTATGGAAGGAAAAGGAGGCATCAAAAGGGAGTTCCTGACCTCACCAATACTCTCCCAAACACCCAACCACACTAAGGGGCCAACATGGTTGAGGTGGCTGTCCTAGGGATCAGGGAATGCAGAACACCAAAGAGAAACTGTTAAAGAGAAGTATACTATGGGTAAAAAGGAGAATGGGGGAGGAGGGAGGAAGAGGAAAGGAGAGTAAAGGGTTATGTCATCACATCTTCTGTTAAACAGCCCTTTCCTAATATGAGAGCATAATGAGCAGGGAGGTGATGATCCAGCTACAGGATAACCTGAACTCTGGCTTAGCACTACAGACACCAGGCTTCCTCTCAAAAAGACCACCTTCTTCAGTACCAGCATCCTCACCTAGATGCAGAAGTGGCCGTGGGGGGCAGGGGGTTGGTGACTGTCACCACACACTCCAGCGCCTCCCCTGCTAGAAACACAGGACCTCGGCTCAGCTCTGCTACCACTTCAATCATGGCAGCTCTGGAATCGGATCTAAAAGGAAACAAGGGAGGTCAGAGGTCAGTACCATGACAGGGAGGGTGTCTGAGTGAAGCCTGGGGGTCAGCACCACAGTGTCAGAGGGAAGCTGCTGGATCTGGCGGCAGGGAGGTGGATGGGAGGTGCAGGAGACAGCTGACTCAGTACTACCCAGGGGTAGGCCGTCGCTCCGAGCCCCAGACACTTGCCCCTCTCAGCGCTGGGTTAGTCCCCCTACCCCCCCGAATCCCCAACCCGGCCTCCGCGCCCCCTTTCCTTAAGGCTCCGCATTCCAGCCCCAGGCCACGGACACCCGTCACCTCGCGCCCCCAGCCCGAGCACCTCGCACCGTCCACACTGGGGGTCTAGGCACACCAAAGCCCTCGCCTGCCCGCTCCCCGACACCAGGACCCGACCAAGTGCCTGGCGGGGTCCGCCGCAGAGGCAGTGCAGCAGAGGAGGGACTTCCCTTCGGCCTCCACCCCCAACGGAGCCCCTTCCGGCCGGAAACGCCGGGCTGGCCCGACCGGAAGGGGCTTGGGCCCCACCGCCTTGGGTCATCTTCCCACAGCCTGGCACCTGGGCGCGGGCGCTGCCCCGGATACCGGCCGGTGGGCCCCGGCGCCCAACCCTGGGGGTCCTGGTGCCGCGGCCGGGGGACGCGGCTGAGGCTGCCGCGAGCTCCCGGGCCGGCCCCGGGGGCGGTGCCTTGCGGGCTGGCTCCCCGGGCTCCTCCCCTCTCCGCCGGCCCAGTAGTCGCCGTTTGGCCGGGCAAGCTAATCATCACGGCCCAATGACGACGAGGCCTGACCCTTCCCGCCCAGGACCTAGAGAGACTACCGAGGGAGAGCTTGAGGCATCTTCATTGCTGTCGTCTCCGCCGCCGCTGCAGCAAGAGCTCCCAGGTTCTACAAGACACCTGCTCACCTCAGCTTTCCCCAGCGCACGGCCCTACCGGACGGCACTTAACAACAACCGGCGCCCACATCTGGACGTGGCTGGCGAAATACTTTGTACCAGAAGGCTCGGGACCCGGGACCATCGAGGTCGTGGGGACCCAGGATCCAGGGAACATGGGAACCGGAGTCCCATCCTCTGAGCAAACCAGCTGTGCCAAAGGGGACCCACAGGTTTATTGCCCTGAAGATACTGGAGGCAGTGAGGTTGTGCAGGTTACTGACTGCGAGAACCCTGAGGACGATCGACCCCAAAATGAGCCGGGCTACAGCAGTCCAGAGGACTCTGAGCAACTGATGGCTTCCTACGAGGGTAAAGCTAAGGGCCACCAGGTGCCTCCCTTTGGCTGGCGCATCTGCCTGGCTCATGAGTTTGCAGAGAAGAGGAAACCCTTTAATGCCAACAACATCTCCCTAAGCAACCTGATAAAGCATCTGGGCATGGGCTTGAGGTGAGTAGATCCCATTGCCTAGAGTACCTTAGGCTTCACTTTGTTCCAAAACAAGACTTCCAACAGGGGTGGGAAAGGGTGAGAAAGCAGGTAGGTGCCTTGTCCCAGTCAAGTGGTTCCTATCCTCAACATATTCTTGGTTTTGGAGGGTGAGACCAGGTCATATCTCTTTGCAATCCCCTTTCCTCCCAGTAACTTGTCTTTTTAGCAGGAAAGAGCAGAAGAAACATCTAGGCCTGCAGTTAGCCTTTCCCATTTAGGCTCCCTATCACACACTCCCTCTTTTCCAAAAACTGCTCTTTAGGATTAGCTATACTTTGTGGCAAGGTAGGAAAAGATAGCCTGGCCGCTATGGTACTGACACAATGTTTTATTTAGGAGGGGAAGGTTCTCAACCCCAGATTCCTCTGAGCAACTGGGATACTCTCCATACCTCATTTAGGCACACCATAGTAGTCTCAATACCGATTAGATCAGTTTCTTTCCTCAAGCTTTAGCTCCAGGGAATGGGTGAGAGGTACTGTTCACTCTATTCTGGGATCGACAGCTCTTGATATAAAAAGCAAATAAGACCTCTGACCAGAGAGGCACTGTTATAGGTGTTCTAGAGCTCTTAGTAATAACTTTCCAAAGCCTGCCCTCTTCTCCCTGCACTCCCTACCCAAAGGTTGCAGACTCCGGAAGAGCTCATCTTGGTCTGTAGAACTCCTCTAAATCCCGCCGGATCCCCCACTAAGTTCAAAAAGTAGTGGTGAGAAGCCAAGATCTATTAAGAACAGGTGGATGGAAGGACAAAAAGCATCACCCTGAGGTCATCCTGAGTCAGTCCACACAGTAAACACAGCCAGGGAAGGAAGCATAAAGGTTGGGAAACCCAGTCCTGATAGCCTCTAAAGTAGGGTTTTTTCCCCCCAGTCAGTGCTGTGGGACGGGAGTGGAGAGTCCATTTACCTAACCCCAGGTAGTGGAAGGGCCTGGTGCTGCCTGGGTACCCAATGCCTTTGCTAGTTCCTGTGGTTGGCCTGTACCAGAAAACAATCATCCCTCCAGGCTGCTCCTGAAACTGATTCAGCCCAGCCTTGATCCCAAAAGCCTTTGGGTCAAAATAGGGTCTAGGGCTAGGGTACTGAGAGAAGCACATTGGGGTGCATGTGGTGGGGACACTGAGGTCAAGAACAGGTGGGCATCCTAGCCCCACAGCCTCTAAGTATGAGCTGAGTCATAGAAGCCTGAAGTTGTGCTCAACCCCCTGGATCATGGCTGCCCATACCAGGATAGGGTGGGGGCCACTGACACCGGGCTTTTGGAATGGGATGAGGTCCCGCAGTGAGAAGAAAGCAGGGGTGAGAAAAGGAAGAATTCTGAATAATTCTTAAATTGGGGCTGAAATTATGGAGAAGGCTAAATAGGTCAGGAATGGCTAGCTGCTGAATTAAGGGAGTGAGAGAAAGGCATACCCTAAGAGAGCTGAACTTGGGGTACACTGATCAGGAGCTCCAACAAGACAGTTCTCTTGGCCTCAGTGTGGTAAGAACTCAATTTTGATTGCTCTCTCTTCCAGACAGAGTCCATTCTTTCAATATTTATTGAATGGTTGTTCTATACCAGATACTCTTTTGTTATACCTATCATATCTTGCTTTTCTC
>NW_006438906.1:99605-104220 GCF_000325575.1 Pteropus alecto
GCTGCACTCTCCCTCCCTTCACCAATCTTTTCTGGCCTCTAGTTTCAAAGTTCCGTTTCCTCTAAGCTGGCAGGAAGGATTTTCTGCCTTCCCATCATTTCATCCTTTGTCTTCCCTCCATCTCCCCTTCCCTCTAGAATATACCTTCCCTATTCTTTAACCTCAATGTCCCCACCACATGCACCCCAACATTTCTCCTCTTGCTCCTATCTCTGTTCATCTCTCTTATGCTCCACTATTTGTACATTCATTTGTAAATCTGGCAAATATTTATTGACTGTAGACCATGTGCTCTGCCCTGTGCTTGAAGTGATGAAAAATAACTAGTCTTTGTCACTGTCCCATTCCCCAAGGAACTTAAAATTATGCTAGACTCACACGAGGAACCCTGAAATAACAGGACAGTGTCTGATTGGGAATTGAGATAGTGTGTATACAAGTAATGATCATACCTGACAGAAGTATTCTACTTTATGCCTTTCCTATCTATTATGTTATTTGTTCTTTCAATCAGTCCATGAGTTAGGTAGGTACGCAGGTAGGTAGGGCAGGAGGTATCCCCATTGTGCAGATGAGGAAACTGAGGTCCAGAGGGGTTAATTCTACAATTACGTGGCTATAAGTGTCATGCTTGCATAGTGGGTATAAAATAGCTGGGTAAGAATTGGGAGAGAGTCTCGCAGGGCAAGAGTTGCTTAGTGAGGACCCACCCAGAATGGGAATTTGTAGAAAGTAAGGTCAGAAGATGGCCTGGGACGGATGGGAGAGCCTTGAATCCCACACAGAATCATTTGCTTTTTGGAGATAGAGCTGTGACAAGACCAGGAAAACGCTGGGATTTTTAGAAGGCTTTACTGAGATATTATGAGAGAGCAGAATCACAAAGCATACTGTTTAAATCTTGAACTTAAAAAAAAAAAAAAAAAAAAGGAAATACCCCAAAATGTCAACACTGGTTGTCGGTGAGTGGGACTTTTTTTCCCCTTCCACAAATTTTCATCTTTCATAATCGGGAAAAAAATCATTTTAAAAAGAAGCTCTCCTAGCAGCCTGTGCCTATTGTCGGGGTTGTAGGTCAGTAACTGGCCCTTTCAGCACCTCAGACAAAAACTCCTGAGGTAAGCGAAAGCCGTGGTGGTGGAGTTAGAGGTGAGGAAAGATCAGAAAGCTCTTGAGAATAGAGAAGAAAAACAAAGACAGTTTCATACTGTGAGCTGGGTGACTGGGAAGAGGAGGAGACCTTAAACAGTAGAGAAGTTGAGAGGAGGAGAGGTTTAGAACCAAAGGTAATGGGTCCTTGGGACATTTAATGGGAAATCACCGCTGGATATGCAGAAAGAGGTAGGTGACTAAAGTCTAGGAGACACCACCCACCTCCCCTTCCACTCAGACTGCCTCTTGCTCCTCAGGTACTTGCAGTGGTGGTACCGGAAGACCCAGGTGGAGAAGAAGAAACCTTTCATTGATCTCATCAACTCTGTACCCCTGAAACAGATCTATGGTGAGCCTCACCCCAGCCCTGCCCAGTTCAGGAATGGCCCAGCCTCCAGGTTTACTGCAGAGCTAGGCAAAGAGGCTAGCAGTTTAGGCAAGCTGCACGGCTCCCACTCCCGAGGTTTTTTTTTTTCCTTTCCAGCTTTATTGAGATATAATTGACATATAACATTGTGTAAGTTTAAGGTGGACAACATGTTGATTTGATAGTCCCATGGTTATTAGAGGAACCCATCTTTATAGTCTGGAAAGTGAGAAGTGGGCTTGTTTTCCTCTCCCCATGCCCCAGTAATGATCCTCATTTTCTCTCTAGGTTGTCCCTTGGGTGGCATCGGGGGAGGCACTATCACCCGAGGCTGGAGAGGCCAATTCTGTCGTTGGCAACTGAATCCTGGCATGTACCAGCACCGGACAGTCATTGCTGACCAAGTAAGAGCCAGGAGGTGGAGAAGTCCAGGACAGTACCTCCTCAGGCCAGGAAGGGTGTCTTGGCTACAGAATGTGATAGATGTGTATGTGATTCAGTCTAATAAGTCCTTACAGGATGCTTTCTCTGTGCTAGGATGTACTCTAGGAATGAGACACTCACAGAACACATGTTTCTTAAAAGAGTAAACAGCTGCAGCACCCCTTTGCCCTCCATTTCACTAGTAAATGCCTCCTATTTTGCTGCCCCAGCTCCACTAGCTGGGCCAGGACCCAGCCACAGAGAGTGCAGAGAATTCTCAGACCATTTAACCTAGTTCAAAGAACATATGGTAGGTCCAGAAGGGAAAGCAAAACCAAAAGTCCACAAATGCATGGGGGGTGGAAAAGATGCATAGAGCACCCACTGCTCACTCTGATTTGCCAGCTAGATGCCAGAGGCCAGCTCCTCCTCTGGAGGTCTCTCTGGCTGAGGGCCTAGGAAGCCCCTCCTATACCAGGCATCGATCTCTAGCCTTCCCTTTTCTGAGGCTTCTTTTTCCTCTGTTCTTTCATCACACCTGGGCCTTGGACTGCCAGAGGCATGTGCTCTACCTTTCATCATTATCTCCCTAGTGACTTCCCATGTTGAGTTGTCCACCAAGTTCTTATTTCCTGTTTAAGGGATGCCTCTAGCTTTCAGCTCATCTTCAAAGCAGAAATGACTAGCAGACCTTGAGTCCAATTAATGACAGTGCCCTTCCTAGTTAGGTTTACCAGCCCTGCCCAGTGCCCCAAGCTTCCTCTCTGGCTCATCCCTTAGGTATCCTGAGGGGAATGCCTTCCAGAATTGTGACGCCTCAGTTAAAGTAATTACTGCATGCTTAACATGTGCTAGGCTTTTTGTATAATATTTAATATTTAAAGACAATCCTATAAGATAAGTATCATGATTATACCCATTTTACAGATGAAACTATGATCCAAAGAAGTGAGTAAAGTCCCCAAGGTCACATGGTTGGTAAAGCGGAAGCACTGGGATTCAGTTCTTTCTGTGGTTAAGAGCCCATGGTCTTAACCATTATCTACTATTCCAAAAACATAATTTTAAATTTTTACTAAGGGAATAGGACTTTGAGGAAATGAAGACTGTGAGACCATGTCAGTGCCAAAATGAGAGGGACAGCTAGTACACTAAAAAAAAAAGACACTGCTGCAGACTTTGCCCATTCTCTCCCTACACAGGCCAACTCTGTCTGACTCTGATGTGGGAGTCATAGCTGGAGAGAGGGAACTCAGTGAATTAGGGTCCCTGCCTTCAAGGAACCCAAAAGAGCAATCAAGGAGTCAGAACGTAAATAAACACATTATAACACACTGGACTAGAGGGGTAGGGGATACGCAAGAGAATGAAATGACTGACTGCTTGAGGAGAGAAGATGGCATTCGACCCAAGCCTTGAAGGACGGGTAATTTCACCAGACGGAGAATGAGCATAAGCAAAGGCACGGAGGAGGAAATGTAGTGTGCTCAAGAACAATGAGTATTTGATATGACCAGAATATAGGTGCTTAAATAGGTAATCAGTCTGAAGGACAGGGAGAGGTCAGATCAAGAATGCCTTGAAAGTCAGGTAGAAGAGTTTAGACTTTAGCTGAGATCCCTGGGGAGTCAATGAAAAACATAAATACAGACTCACATACAGGTTACTGATACCCGGATGAGAAGGGGCAGAGGTAAAAGCAGAAACAGTGAGGTCCTGGATTATAGCCATTAAGACCTCAGTAGTGAGAAGGGAGAGGAAGCCTGGGAGAGAGATAGAGAGAGGCAGGACTTGGTGGTGACTCACTAAGCTTGAGAGAAAGGCCTGGGGAATAAGTGAGGCTGTGAAGCAGTGGTAACCATTGCAGGCTCTGGAAGATGAGCTACTCTGAGAGGAGGGAGACTAGTTTGAGGTGCCTGTGGGTTACCTTGTTGTAGCCTCTCTTCCTTCTTGGTTTAGTTCACGGTGTGCTTGCGTCGGGAAGGACGGACTGTGTACCAGCAAGTCCTGTCTGTGGAGCGCCCAAGTGTCCTGCGCAGCTGGAACTGGGGCCTTTGTGGGTACTTTGCATTCTACCACGCTCTCTATCCCCGAGCCTGGACTGTCTATCAGCTTCCTGGACAGAAGGTCACTCTCACCTGCCGCCAGATCACACCCATCTTGCCCCATGACTACCAGGTGAGATCCCCGTGTTTCCTCCCATTGTCCTCCCTTCCCTGGGATCTCTCTCTGCTGGAAATTCCATGACCTGTGAAAGAAGGGGCTGGTGCATGAACATCATGCTGATTTCCCAGGACCTCCGTCCAACTGGTCTTCTGTCTCATGGTAGACAGCCTGCCTGGGAATATGAAGAGATGCGAGTGGAAGATGAGAGAGTATATTTGGGAGTATTTGAGTCAAATCCTTGGTGCCAAGGATTGATCCTGGGGTGTGAGCCCAGGAGGGTATACATGGACTGAATCTGATCTTTTGCTCCCAGGACAGCAGTCTACCTGTAGGAATCTTTGTGTGGGATGTGGAAAATGAAGGGGACGAAGCCCTGGATGTGTCCATCATGTTCTCCATGCGAAATGGATTGGGAGGTGGAGATGATGCCTCAGGGGGTTTGTGGAATGAGCCCTTCTGTCTGGAGCGTGACGGGGAGACAGTACAGGGGTTGTTGCTGCATCATCC
>NW_006438906.1:104238-107666 GCF_000325575.1 Pteropus alecto
GCAGCCTGCCCTATATACCTCAGCCCCTGAACCCCTACCCTCAGCCTTATCCCTGAGCCCAGTCCCATCCCACCACGGTCTCTTCATTTCCTCAACTCCTTAGCTTTACCCTCACCACAGCCCTTAAGCCTCTAGAACGTGGAGGCTAGAATATATAACAGGAGCTAGAGCATTTGTCAGAAGCCAGCATACTTGTAGAGCTTCCCCTCACAGAGTCTTTGGTCCCTTAACAGGCAGATACGACGATAACCCACATCACAGCCTTTGATCCTGACAGCACTGGGCAGCAGGTGTGGCAGGATCTACTTCAGGATGGACAGCTGGACTCCCCTGCTGGTGATGGGGGTGTCTAACAGGGAGGTGGCAGGAAGAGAGGCTGTCCCTGTCTTAGGAGCAGGTTGGGGGGCCTGGTAATGAATAAGCCTTGTTCCCATGTTAGGGACCCCTGGGGCTGAAGGGGGTGCCTGTGCTGATTTCTCTTGTGCTTCTCTCAGGCCGAAGCACCCCCTCACAGAAGGGGGTAGGCATTGCTGGGGCTGTATGTGTTACAGGCAAGTTGCCACCTCGAGGCCAGTGCTGCCTGGAGTTCTCACTGGCTTGGGACATGCCCAGAATCATGTTTGGAGCTAAGGGCCAGGTCTACTACAGGTGAGGGGACCAAGAGAGTACAGGGATCCAGGGTGCTAGGGCTCGGACCTGGAGCCCATGGTCTCATCCCTCCTCTTTGTTTCCATCCCAGGCGGTATACAAGGTTCTTTGGCTCAGATGGTGATGCAGCACCTGCCCTTAGCCACTATGCACTGTGCCGATACACAGACTGGGAAGAAAGGATCTCAGCTTGGCAGAGCCCAGTGTTGGATGACAGGTGCCAGTGCAGCCCATCTCTTGCCTTTCTCCCAGGCACTCCAGCTATGACTCCTTGATTCAGTCTCCATCCACCAAAATCAGCGGAGTTGGGCTGGGAATCACAAGGTGCCCCCATTCTGAACTCCGGAATCCTTCCTTTCCTGTCCTGGGAGGTCCACACTCATTAGACCATTCCTTCCTCCTGGCTCCCCAGATCCTTGCCTTCCTGGTACAAATCTGCACTGTTCAATGAACTATACTTCCTGGCTGATGGAGGGACAATATGGCTGGAAGTTCCTGAGGACGCCCTACCAGAGGAGCTAGTGGGGAACATGTGTCAGCTCCGCCCCATCCTACAGGAGTATGGTCGATTTGGCTACCTTGAAGGTACGGGCTGCCAGTGGGCCATGGCATGGCAGGCTGTGTCTGCGAGGCCAGTTAGTGCCCTATTACCAGGCAGGATGACAGGTGTTGTCAACCCCAGGGTATTGGTTGGGATGAGGGGGTAAATGGCAGATATGGGGTGTAACTGCCCCACCCAGAAATCTAGAGGACAAGCTAGAGAGAATACGAAGGGGAAGCAGGAATTATGGCAACAGTGTGTCTCCCTCATTCCTCCAGGCCAGGAATATCGCATGTACAACACATATGATGTCCATTTCTACGCTTCCTTTGCCCTCATCATGCTCTGGCCCAAACTTGAGCTCAGCCTACAGTATGACATGGGTGAGGGTCTCTTTTGTGCCCCTTCTGCTTAGCTCCCAACACCTCTAAACTTTTGTGGTCCCTCAGATGGTCTCTTCTCCCTTCCCCCAAACATATCTACATCCTGTTTATTGGTTCCCCTCTGGGGTTACATGCACAGCTCTGTGCCCTATCCTGCCTCTATTCCCTGCATACACACACACTCCCATTTGTGTGTCTGCTCCCCTAGCTCTGGCCACACTCAGGGAGGACCTGTCATGGCGACAGTACCTGATGAGTGGGGTAGTGGCACCTGTGAAAAGGAGGAACGTCATTCCCCATGATATTGGGGACCCAGGTAAAAGTCCCTCCACCTCAACTTCCCTCCTTCAATTTTTGCACCCTCTACCCTACCCACCAATGCAAATAGACCAGGTTCCTTTCTCTCCTGCAGATGATGAGCCATGGCTCCGGGTCAATGCATACATGATCCATGATACTGCTGACTGGAAGGACCTGAATCTGAAGTTTGTGCTGCAGGTTTATCGGGACTATTACCTGACGGGTGACCAGGGTTTCCTGAGGGACATGTGGCCTGTGTGTTTGGTAAGGGATGCATGTAGAGTGGACAGTGTGCCAGGGGATGACAGGTGTTTGGGGAGAGCCCAGTTGGCTATTGTCTTTCCTTAGTATCTAGGTCTTAAGCATCTTGATCCTTCTCTAGGCCGTGATGGAGTCTGAAATGAAGTTTGACAAGGACCAAGATGGACTCATTGAAAACGGAGGCTATGCGGACCAGACCTATGATGCATGGGTCACCACAGGCCCCAGGTTGGTGGGGGGTGGGGGGGTGTGAGGGAGTAGGGGTTTTCAGGGGGCCTGAGGTAGGGAACTGGGCACCAAGGGATTGTAGGCTCAAGGAAAAGTGAACTCATTGTTACATTGCATGGGAGTAGCTGAAGCTACCAGTCTGACCCTTAAACCTGTGTCCTTGATCAGTGCTTACTGTGGAGGACTGTGGCTGGCAGCTGTGGCTGTGATGGTCCAGATGGCTGCGCTGTGTGGGACACAGGACATCCTCGATAAGTTTTCTTCCATCCTTAGCCGGGGCCGAGAAGCCTATGAGAGACTGCTATGGAATGGTGAGTTGAGGGATCCTAAGTCTTCAGGCAGCTATGGGGACACAAGGAGCTTTACTTTGCCCTTCCTCCACTCCAGGACACTATTACAACTATGACTGCAGCTCTCAACCTCAATCCTATAGCATCATGTCTGACCAGTGTGCTGGCCAGTGGTTCCTGAGGGCTAGTGGCCTAGGAGAAGGAGACACTGAGGTGAGAGACTAGGAAGAGGAACCAGAAAGGTGGGTTTTTCCTGGAGGTATGAAGCAAGTTTAAGAGACCATGTTTCTGCCTTTGCTCCTCTAGGTATTTCCTACCCCACACGTGGTCTGTGCTCTCCAAACTATCTTCAAGTTCAATGTCCAGGCATTTGCAGGAGGGGCCATGGGTGCTGTAAATGGGATGCAGCCCCATGGTGTCCCTGATAGATCCAGTGTTCAGTCTGATGAAGTCTGGGTAGGCGTGGTATATGGGCTGGCAGCTACCATGATCCAGGAGGTAATGCACTCCCTTCCTCATCTCTCTACCATCTGTACCTTGGCCCAGCACTCTTTCTCAGCCATCAAACTTTTGTGCAGACTAACCTTATGTCATCCTATCCACCCATAAAACCTCCCCTTTTCTTTAGCGTGCGTTCCATCTCCTGCCTTGTCTTTTGCCTGTGGGTCAAGTTTATCTCCCCTTCCAGCTGGGAACTGCCAGAAGGCAGAGACCCTATTGTCTCCATCTGTCCAGCTGAAATGGCTATTCAGGGGTTGCCAACTAATGTGACTACCA
>NW_006438906.1:107724-121394 GCF_000325575.1 Pteropus alecto
CTGCTACCGTACTGTGTGGGAGCGCCTGGGCCTGGCCTTCCAGACCCCTGAGGCATACTGCCAGCACCAAGTGTTCCGCTCTCTGGCCTACATGCGGCCACTGAGCATCTGGGCCATGCAACTGGCTCTGCAACAGCAGCAGCAGTGTAATAGGGCCTCCAGGCCAATAACTGAACAGGGCACAGGACTTAGCACAGGGCCTAAACTCGGACCAAAGGAAACCATGGCAAACCTGAGCCCAGAGTGAGCCCTCTGAACTGTGGGAAGGAGGCACCAACAGCCCAGCCTCACCTTTCCTCCTCCCCGTTCCTCCCAGCCTCCTGCAACCTGAGCCCCAGGGACAATCATGCTTCTTCTCTTCTCACCCAATTGTGCCAGTAAAGAGGGGTAGAGAATGACCTAAACATCACAATCACTTATTTATTTCTTTCCTCACCCCACCCCCTTATTGCATGAAATGTTCAAAAAGGTCAGCTGATTCCCCCAGGCCCATTCATGGGGTGATGGACATACACGGGTACAAATAAAAGGCCCAGAAAGCCAGTAAAAGTGGTGTGTTTGAGCCCTCAGGTTTCCTGACAGGGCACAGGAGCTGAGACTAGCCTTCCCCCATTCCTTTTAATCTGACACAGACTGGAGGCCCCAAGCCTCACATCTAGCCTAAGTGTCTGCCTTGTAAGATAACACATATGGAGCTGTGAGCAGGTACCCATTCTCCCTCTCTTGTGAGATTTGCATGCAGGGAAAGGATGGGATCTGGGCGGGGGGACTTTGAGAAGGGGTCAGGGAGTGGCAACTTCATGGGAGGCTCTGTACCAAGAGCCTGAGGCATGTGGTAGAACAGGCAAGAATTGCCAGGAGCCTGGAGCTCTCGGTCTGAGCTGTCCTTTGGTACCTCTGGCTGCAAGGCAGGCAGTTCCAGCTGGTGAGGGTCTTCACTGAGGCCACGAAGCTGGCGGGATAACACTGAGGAGACAAAGACTCTTCAAGAGCAGGCCAGGCTTCACCCCCCAAGTCCACCTTTAATGGTATCCTCAAGCCTCTCACCTCCATGCTCAGCTGGCAGGCGCCCCCTTGTGTCAGAGGAGTACATAGCGGGTACAAGGAGGAGACAGAAGGAGAACAGCAGGACCTGGAGCAGAAGAAAAGGAGATGAATAAAGGCTCTGAATTACAACTGTCCCTGCTACCTGAGAGAAGGATCTCTCCTTCCATCACTATCCTCACCAAGACACAGGTGCTGCTGCTGCTGGTTTTGTTTGCTATCTGAACCACCATGGCCTGGAGCCTCCTCAACTGATCCAGGAGAGACCTAGAAGAGAGGGGACAATGAGCAGCCCCTCGCCTGGCACCAAGATACAACGAAATCCCTTCCTGTTAAGGTCATGCCTCCATCTGTGCACTTGATTCTTTTTTTTTTTTTTTAACCAAGAGAAAAAGTTTAATAACATGTATACCTACGTATACATGAGATCCAGAAATACTGAGTAACTTTTACCTTTTTGTTATTTTGTTTTGAGAAGAGAGGGGACAATGAGCAGCCCCTCGCCTGGCACCAAGATACAACGAAATCCCTTCCTGTTAGGTAAGGTCATCCATCTGTGCACTTGATTCTTTTTTTTTTTTTTAACCAAGAGAAAAAGTTTAATAACATGTATACCTACTGTATACATGAGATCCAGAAATACTGAGTAACTTTTACTTTTTGTTATTTTGCCAGACGTCTTCCTCTATGTGGACAAAATGCCTGAAGTTCCTCATTAAAACAAATACACACCTCTCTGCCATACCCTGACTTAAACTCCTTTGTAAACAATTGGTTCCATACTGCCCAAATAGCTATACACATAATCCTCACCAAGCAGTCTAGATTCTCCACCTTCTGGCCCAACTCACATTAGGGTTCCAGCCAGCCTGGACTATGCTGTGTTCTCCCTAGAATTCGCCCTATCCCCACCCCACCCCCTAGAATTCTATCTACTATGAAACACCATTTGCCCTGTGAGGTCTTTTTTAATCCCTCCTTTGTCTTTCTTGATACTTATCCTTAGATACTTGTGAATTTATTCCCTATTACTGTGAGCTTCTTAGAATCAGAGGCCTACCAAAAGCCAATTTCCAGACCTTGCATGTGGGAGGCGCCCAGTTGAAAATCAACTGTGGAACAAGGAAGAGTGAGACAGCATTAAATGGAAAGGATGAAAAGGAACTGATGTTGGAGAGCTGCTTACAGATTCTGTTCCTCCAGGAGCTGTACTTTGTTCTGTAGCTCCAGATTCTGGGCTGTGTATTTTAAGACCCTGGGGGAACAGCAGATGTAGGGATATGGTCTATATCTTCCCTTCAACCTACCACTTCCAGCTACTTAGGTTTCCCCCAACCCCAGAGTCCCTCTGCCATTTATACCTGCTTTCTAAACTTCCCACATACACCTTCTTCTTCCTGCGGCTCTCTTGGGCAGACTTTTTATTTCGAATCTTCCTCCGCACTCGTTTTAGAACTTGTTCCTCCATCTGAGAGAATACAGGGAAAAGGGGTATCATCAGACGAACGTTGCACCGAACGTTGGACCAAAGAGTTGGAAGGCAACTGAATTCAATCTTCCCAATGCAGGACTCCCTTCTACAGCTTCCCTGACCAATAGGTACTTGGCTTCTGGCTGAATGCCTCAGAGATTCAGGTGTTAATGCCCTCACAAGCCAGGCCATTTTTAACAATTTTATTAATTTGAAATCTTCCTTCTCCTGAGCCAACACCTGCCTGTATAATTTCTATCCATTGGACTTACCTGATACCTAACGTTTGAGGCCATACAGAACAAATGGTCTTCGGCTATTTTAAGGCACTCAACGTTTCTTCAGTGTTAAGACAAATATGGGCAAAATTTTTTAACTCACCATCTTACCTCCTTGGGATGAACAGTCCTTTTAATACTGTCAAAGATCTGGGCTCAAAACTGGACAGTAAGATGTGCTCTGGCCAGTATAAAGGAGAGCAGGATAGTCACTGCCCTTCTAGTGACTAGCCTCTTCTGATATAGCCTCCAACCCCATTCACTGTTGACTCGTCTTGTACTTTAAGAAATTAAAATTCTGTTGACTCATCTTGTACTTTAAGAAATTAAAATTCTTTTAACTTTTCTGTTAATGAACATTGAATTCATGACAGTTATCACAATATCGTGCTTATGAGGCTGCCATTCATTGCTGCTTAAAACTTAAAACTCAAGATTTTACATTCTTGTTATACTATTTAGTCCAACCTTGATGAACTCTAAAAATTCTACCTTTTCAGCTAGGTGGATTACCATAAAGCCAGTGAAATCTAAAGTGTCAGTAAAATCAAAGTCCTTTCCAAGTCCCTATACTAATGTACTGATAATTCTGCATTCTATTTAAAAGAGAACCCCAAAATTTGTATAAGCCTCACAAAATCAGAATCTGCCCCTGCATGCAGCATATCAACCACATCCCCCAGGTTCCTATTAAGAGCAAATTTGCTAAGTTTCTCACTTCAGTCCTTGTTCAAGTTGCTAATGCAGAATTAACAGAATTGGCCTATTTGGTACTCAACACCCCTCCCTCACCCAGCCTTTGCTCTACCAATGGGAGTCTTACCTTAGTGAGAGGAAAAGTCCCAGGCAGAGTAATCCCCTCCTGCTCCAATAGCCTCTTCTCCTCATCTGTCAGTATCAGCCTAACCATCTCCTGGGGTTACAGAAAGATGGGCAGCAGAGTTGCAAGGGGATGTCAGAGAGGAATGAGAAATCCTGTCTGTAGTTATGCAATATGAGAATAATCCTCTCATAAATCAAGTACCTGCTCTGACGGCTCCTCCACATGCAAGGGAATCAGGGCCCCCTCTTTTCCATAGCTCTCACTATCTGCAAAAGGGAAAGTGAATAGCCAGGTCTATGAGTCCTCTCCCCACAAAACTTCACTTATTTCAGACTCACCTAGATCTATGGAAACATGTTCCTGTGGGAGAGAATAGGTGTGATCATGGTGGACAAGACAGGGGTTCGAGTTGCTGAGAACGCTCAACGATGCTGGGGGACTCTGCAGAGAGCTCAGGAAATCCTCTATGTCCCAATCGCTCAGTGCCTGCACAGGGTTCAAATTAAAAGGCCTTGACCCATCACCTTGTGAACAGCGCGCGCCCGCGCCTCAGTGCCCACCTACCTGGGAAAGCGGTAACTCCCAGCTCATTGGAGCCTCCATGGCCTCTTTGGGCACCGCCCCTAACTCTCCGCTTTCCTCCAGCAGGAAGCCCAGCAGGTCCTGGTCATCCGGGTCCAACGCCAACTCCATACCGTACACCTACGGAAAGAACAGGCAGAAACACAGAAGTTCACCCCTCCACCGATTGTCCGTCAGCCCCACCTATCCGCTAGTGCCTTTCCAGCCGGCTTTCCCCTTAAGTACTAGTGGTCGCTCTCAAACTGGACCTATCCTCTCAAACTCAATTCTCTGCAGCGTCCAACACAACGGAAGTGACGCATCTACCCTCAAAACATTCCGGGACTTAAAGTCACCCCCTAATGCGGAAGTGACCCAGGTGCCTCGCCACGTCCCGCGAGCTATGCAAATAGAGGGGAGGTCCCCGCTGTCTACTCACACCCTGAGGGCGGACATTCTGGAGAACCGGCTCCGCCTTCGCCCCAAGCTAGAAAAAGGAAGGATCAGAGACTAAAAGGGAACTCATACGCAGTTCGTCCGTTTCCTCCGGATTGCGCCGCACCCTTGCTTCCGCCGGGGAGGGCGGATGGTCTTCAGCGGGCTCCCGAGCATCGAGAGCTGGGGCCAGAGCAGCTTCCTGCGGTCTCTGCGACCATAGAGCGCGGGCCAAGGGCGCCGCCCACGGGTGGGGGACGTTCCGGGGACGGAAGTGGCCCAGAGAGTGCCGAAGGGAGGGCGAGGCCGGACCCCGAGAGCCACCCGGAGAACTAACGGGCTAGCGGGCCGGCGGGCGGGGCACAAGCCAGGCAGCTCAGGTAGGCCGGACGGGGCCGCACGGGAGCCTCAGGGTGGGGCCGCAAAGCCAGGCCCGGGAGGAGGAAGGGCGGGCGGGGCCCCTGACTCTCCTGCGTCTCCTGTTTCGGGTCTTGTTGGCTTGGTCAACGTCAAGTGTATCTGGGCTTGGGCTCGGAATTAAGTAGGCCGTTTTGTAGGAGCCAGGCCCTTCCTGGGAGCAGTCAACTGTGATAGGTTTGGGGGAAGATGGCAAGTGGGGTAGCAGTGAGGTGCAGGGCGGGTATTGGTTTTGAGGTTAGCTGATAGCGGGTAAGTGGGTGAGTTTAGGGTTAGGTGAGTTGGCTTTAGGAATCCGGTTAACTTTAGGAGTTATAGAGCCACGGTTAAAACTTAGAGTTATTAGCGTGAGTCGGGTCCGTTTATGTAGGTAAAGTTTGGATTAAGGTCATTTTATTTACTAGGATGGCCAACATTAAGTCAAAGTTAGAGTTAGTTAGAGTTCAGGGTCATCAACAGGAATTAGGTTAGAAGTTCAGTTTTGGGGATTAGAGAACCATGACATAGTCAATATTAGAGCTAAACAGTGAAGGAGTAGATCAGGAATCAAGTGACAAATGAGCTGTAGGTTTAGGGGTCAACATTTTGGGTTACGGTCAGGGGGGTGGTGCTAAAGAAAAAAAAATTCTGTCAGTGTTAGGGATCAGGGTTAGTTAAAGCTGCCTGCTAGGAAAGGGATGAATGTTGAAGCCTGTATTGGGAAACAGTAAACAAATTAAGATCAGGGTTAATGTTAGGAATTGGGGGCAGTTCTAAAGGTTGCAGTCGAGGTCAGGGTAGTTGACCTCAGGCAGGTAAAATTTAGGAGATTGGCAGTAGGTAGATGCTCTTGTTTTGCGGGGAAGTCTCTTATTCCCGTGTAGTCGCAACGGCTTCTTTGACCAGAAAAATAACAAACTAAATTTCAGGTCATGGTTCTGGACTTCAGCTAGAATTGCAGGCATCCGGGATTCCAGTTTCTTTTATTCTGCTCTTTAAGCTCAAGGCTCTTGCTATGGCCACTACAGTTGAGAGGCAGGGGTTCCTGGACTCTGTTGTTTACACGATAGAAGGTGGGAAAGGGAAAAGGACCCAGAGGATATATGAGAGGCCTAGTCATAGTGGAGGGACTGCCTAGGGGAGAGGGGACTGGTGACTAAGGGGGAAGTAGACCAAGGAAACGCTGTTGCTGTGGGATAAAGGGATGACTGAATCCTCTGAAAGTTCAACTCCACTGCCACTCATTTCCTTTATTTCCTAGATATTAAGCCCTCCTCTCCAACTGTCATCCCTAGCCCTGCATTTCACCCCCTTCCTGCATGTTCCCTTACAGAATACTTCCCTTGCCTATAATTCTCCCATGTTTTCCATCTTATCATCCAGTCCTAGCCTCAGTTCTGCCTCTCTTTCCACCCCTTAATCTACACATCTTACTTTAATTTATCCTCACCCAAATCTGAACTTTCCCATCACTATAGCTCTCTCCCATAGTTTCCACCCACTCATTCATTTGCTGAATACCCCACCCTCAGTCCAACACAACTGGCAAGTACCCCTGGTCCCTGCTATGTGCCTTCCCCTGATTCTAAGCCGCCTTAATTTCTTGGTCCAGTTGTAGATCCCCTTCCCCCACTCCCCAAAGAGAAAAGAGGAAATGAGACCCAAAGAGGAAACTGGGTCTTGCTGATCCCACGCCCAGCCAGGCCACTGACCACACCCCCATTTCACTCCCAGCTTGACCCTGCCACTGACCATAGCACTATCCCCTACCCAACCTGACCCAGCCACTGGTTGCATCCCATGGCCCCTCGCCGCCCCGCAATTCCAGCTATACTTAGACACTATCAGTGTCCCTACACTATCCCCCCGATCCCAGCCTAATATCGCCACTGACCACAGCCCCAATTTTTCTCAGCCTCCTGTAGCCTGACCTAGCCTGTGACCTCACTTTATCATTTTCTGATTTAGCCACTTTCCACATAATTATTCTTCCCCTTCCCCCAGCCCGATCTGGTGACCGATTACATATGTATTTTTTCCTACTCCTGTCTTCCCCAGCCTTTCTCTATAACTTGTCTTCCCCATTTCCAGCCCAATACAGTAACTAACCTCATCCTTTTTTTTTTTAATTTTTAAAAAAAGATGTACATATATTTTAATTTTTGATTAATTTATTTTCCAATTACAGTCAACATACAATATTATATTAGTTTCAGGTATGCAGCATAGTGGTTAGGCATTTATATATGTTATGAAGGGATCACCCCAATAAGTCTAGTACCCATCTGACACAGTATACTAACCTCATCCCTTTTGCCCCTACCTGGTACTAACCACATCCCCATCCCGTTTTTCCCACAGCCTAACCAACATCCCCTAACCACAGTCTCATCATCTTTCATTCCCAGCGCAACCTGATCCTTTTTTCTCCCTTCCCAGTTTCTTGCTTAAACTCAAGCTACCCTAGCCACTGAGGAGCTACTGATGACAAGAAGCTCTGGGATCCCAGCCTGACTTTGGGTCCTGGTCCCTGAGAGTTGACATGATGGATTGTCATCAGGTCCTGTCAGTTCTAACTCTTAAATTTTCTGAGCAACGTCCTTCTCTCCACTATTCTATCTCTGGCTTCATTACCTCTCACTTGTGCTAATGCAGTGTCTTCCTAACCAAATCTCCAAGGTAACTGCCAGTTATTTTCCTAAAATCCAGTTCTGGATATGTCCCTTCTCAGCTCACAGCCTCTCTTGGCCACCTGTTGCCCTTTAGTAGATAAAATTCCTCATACTTCTCTCTAGTCCTCCCTCGCCTTTCCTAACTTCCCCATCACTGCTCCCTTGCAGGTACCCTGTGCTTCAGCCAGCGTGTCTACTCACTTCCCTGAATGTGCCTCCGTGATTTCCTGCTTCTTCACCTTTGCTTATGCTATTATTTCTGCCTGGAATGCGACCCCTGACCCATCTCCAGCTGGTATAATGGAGAGAGCTTGAGCTTTGGAGTCAGACCTGGGTTCAGATCCTGGCTTCACAACTTACTAGCTCTCTGATTTTGGACAAGTACCTTGAACAAATGCTTTTTAGAACCTCAGTTTCCTAAACTGTAAAAATGGAAATAACGACACCTACCTTTCAGGGTTGTTGTAAGGATTAAATGAAATCATGTACACAAAGCAATGGACCATATAGTCAATAAAAAGATAGATCACTATTATTCTTTATTATCTTTATTTTAAAATCCTAACTTCAAAGGACACTTTTCATGGAGACTTTTTGATCCCCATCACTCCCCTGAACTTATACTTCTTGGCTCTTACTACATCTTGCCTTCTATTATAATTCTTATTTAGCTGACTGAGAGCCCCTTGAGGGCAAATGGTAGGGCCTACTCTTGGTTCCCAGCCGCTGAGACTTTAGCCCAGTGCCTTCCCCACAGTAAGTCTTCAGAAATGCTTGCTAGATGAATGGAGGGAGAATGTCTATATAATGGGAGGGGTGATATGAGACAACTGTTGTGCTTGCTGATAGAGGTGTATTTGTGGGGAAGCTGTGTGCCTGGGATAGGGTCATTATGAGAAGATAACACGGTTGTGATGGGATCTGTGTAGAGGCTGCATGTTTGAGATAATGTGTACTTAGAGACAGTGTAAGCTTTGTGGGAAAGAGCTCAGTGCATAAGCTGGGGTACATTTGGGGAGAATGAATATGCGTGAGTAGGGGTGTAGCTGAGGAGAGGCTGTGTTGGGGGAGGTCAGGTCCAGCCTTTCAGCTGCCCGGTCCAGCCCTAAATGAGCCTCCAGCAGCCTGAGGCCGGATATGTCAGTCTCACCCACAACCCTCACCCCCGCCCCTCCTCCCCCTGCTCGCGGTTGCAGACTCAGAGGCCAAATTTGGTAACAGACTGAGTGTTACTCCCCCAACCCTTTTCTATTCTGACTGTCTTCAGCTTTCTGTCTCCCTTTGTCTCTCACTATAATTACCTGTCTTTCTGCAACTCTCGTTGTGGGTATCTGCTCTGACTGTATTTTCCATATACCCCAAATTCCTTACCCGTAGTACACTTACATTCCATTCCTTGCTGGGATTTGACCTTCTGTCCTGCATTCCCCCCCCCCACCCTCCAGTTGCCCAACTCCTCTGGAATGCGTCTCAGGAATGTCTTGAGGGAGGAGGAGTTCTCTGGGAAGGGGACATTGGGGGAGGGGGTATTGTTGCTGTTCCTTAAAACATGATGGAAAGGGGAGCAAAGTTCTCAGGCCAGAGCAGGAACTGGATAGCTTTCTTAGATAGTTCCAGGGGCCTTGTTTTATACCCTCATCACCCCCAATTCACTCTTCAGTTCTCACTCTCTTGTGGCTATGTAGCTGTCTGCTCATGACCAGCCTGAAAGTAAGGGTAGGCATGACTCAGCTCCCTTATCGGGGTCTCACCAGAGCTTTCCATACTTGAGTAAGGAGGGGGTGTCCATATGTCCGGAGGAAATGGGGGGAGATGTGGAATTTCAGCTTAGAGTGGGAGATCCTTCAGTCCTGCCCTCAGCTCCTCTGACTTCTCCAACTTTCCTCCAGCTCTCCAGTGACTCCACAGCCAGGTCAGCTACTGGGCGAGATGCCCAAGGAATGGGGAGGTGGGCAGAAAGCTAGAACTGGGGAGACTGGGAGGGTCCTCTCATTTGAGAGGAGAGGTAGAGAGCGAGCTGTGGTTTCTTCTCTTTTGAGACTCTGGACCAGTGGTCCTCAACCTTTCTGGCACCAGGGACCAGTGCTCCTATGAGACTCTAATACCTGATGATCTGAGGTGGAACTGAGGCGGTGATGCTCGTGCTGGGGAGCAGCTGCAAATACAGATGAAGCTTCGCTTGCTGGCCCCCTGCTCACCTCCTGCTGTGTGGCCCGGTTCCTAACAGGCCACAGGCCGGTACCAGTCTGCGGCCCGGGGGTTGGAGACCCCTGCTCTGGACTGTTTAGAAGGTCAGAAATGGTCTCTCAGACCCTGACCCAGACTCTTTCCACATCAGTCTCCTCTCCCTTGTTTCTACTTAGATTTTTCAATCCTCCTTACCTCATCCTTTCTAATGACTTCACCTCCCCCCAAAAAACATGCCCCTTCCCAACTTCCCTGCTTCTCAACTGCCTTTTGTATCCCAACATCCCCACCTCTGCTTCCACCCTTTCCCCTAGTCCTGCTTTCCCTTCTGAGGCTAGCAGTTTGTCAGAAGGGGAATGGGCATCCTGGATGCGCTCACTCTCTTCGTTAAGAGGCACCAATCCCTGTGCCAAACTGGGTCACATCATCAGCTACGGGGCAGACTTGTCCTCTTGTGCACTGTGTGCCACCTGCCACCTCCAATGGTTCCTCCAACCCACTGAGAGGTGGTGCCAGGAAGGCAGAGGAAGGCAGGGGAGGGCAGGATGGGACTGGTATCCTCAGAGACACTGAAAATACCATCAGGGGAGGCAGCTAAGATAGAGGACAGATTCTGAGAAGGACGTACTGAAAAAGAACACGCGTAGGAGTTGTAGTGAGGACTTGGTAACTTGGAAAGAGCAGAGACTGAGAAGAACTGGGCTCTTTCTCTGACCTGCCTTGAAACTCCTCCCCCCCAACCCCCCACGGGGTCTGATTGCCCTTCTGTAAAATTGAAGAGTTGACTAGATAATTCCTGAGATCTCTTTGGATTAGAGGGTCATAATTCTAGCTTGACTGCCAGGGAAGCTAAATATGGGGCCAAGCTCCTCAGGGAAGCCCCAGAATCTCAGATTAGAGGAAAGCTGGGACAGGAGTGGGCCTGGATGGCTTGAACAGCCAGTGTTTGGTCTCCCTGCCAGGCTAGCTAGAGTCGATGTTTGCAGGCTTCAAGAGCCCTTGGGAATTATCTAATATACGTCTTCATTTTGTAGGGAAGCTGTGAGGGAAGGTCACATGATGAGTCAGGGCAGAGCTCTAAGAATTCCAGACAGGGAAAAGCCAGCAGGATTTAATGGAAGACAGAGAAAAAGACTGAACCAGGAAAAGGTAAAAACAAGGCAGAGGAAGGGCTGGGAAAGGAACAGGGACAAGGGGAAAGAGAAAGACACTCTCGGAAGAAAGAAGGGAGGCACAGATTCCAGTGGTGAGGACAGGGTACTGTCCTCAGATCACACTGCATTTCAGACCTGCTCTTGCACCTTGCAGACCAGCCTCTCCTTTAGATGTCTTAGGTGATTAGGACTAGCCCTTTTGATGTAATAAATCTTTCACTCTATAAAATTATTAAATAAAACTAAAACAACCTCATTACTACCTGCTTTGGTGAATCCCTTTCAAAAACACTCCTCCTTGGGACTCCACCTGAGGGATCCTCACTCCTTCAGTAAGGGTATTCTAATGCCCAATGCCATGGGCCAGGTGTAGCCAGGCTGGAGAGGAGAAGCTGCCACCATGGTTGCGCTTTCGCTGAAGATCAGCATTGGAAATGTGGTGAAGACGATGCAGTTCGAGCCATCCACCATGGTATACGACGCCTGTCGCATCATTCGTGAACGTATCCCAGAGGCCCTCACTGGCCCTCGTGAGTCTGATTACCCAGGTGGCTGGGGTGGGAATGCTTGGTCCATTGTGTTCCCAGGCTCTTGGCCTTGAGGCATGACCCTATTGTCCCCCAAGGCTACTTATCCCTCAGGTCGATGCTCCATGGCTCACTCCTCCCCTCTAGGCCCAGAATCACTGGGGAAATAATAAGAGGCAGCAATGCAGCCATTCAGCCACATTGGGGTCCTCATATGTCTGAAGTGATCCATCCTCTCTTTTAGCCAGCGACTTTGGGCTGTTTCTGTCAGATGATGACCCCAAAAAGGGTATATGGCTGGAGGCCGGGAAAGCTTTGGATTACTACATGCTCCGAAATGGGGTAAGTGTCACTTCATCAAGGACTACCAACATCTTTTTCCATCAGCTTCCCCATTCCACCTCCCTATTTTCAGCACCTACATTTGTTGTCTCTGACCCCTCCCATGCTTTCTGTGTATTAATGGTGGTCATAATATTCTGCTTTTGAGTGAACCATCATAGTCTTTCTTTTAATAACCTCCTTTCTTCCCCTCTGGCCATGTAAAAAAGAAGTAATACCTCTAGCTTAAAGTGGGCCCCTATCTCCTATTCCTGCCTCAACAGGACACCATGGAGTACAAGAAGAAACAGAGACCCCTGAAGATCCGTATGCTAGATGGAACTGTGAAGACTATCATGGTGGATGATTCTAAGACTGTCACCGACATGCTTATGACCATCTGTGCCCGCATTGGTAAGGGGTCTCGGTGGGGCTGAGGGCTCAGGCAGGGAGGCTCCAACTCTGCCAAAAGATGTGGATGCAGTGCCTGGGATGCTACCAACCCTTTCCCCTCCCCTAGGCATCACCAACCATGATGAATATTCTCTGGTTCGAGAGTTGATGGAAGAGAAAAAGGAGGAGGTGACGGGGACCTTACGAAAGGACAAGACACTGCTGCGAGATGAAAAGAAGATGGAGAAACTCAAGCAGAAGTTGCACACAGATGATGAGTGTAAGCAGAAATGGAAAACGGAGGGCACTGGAATTGATCTGGGTGGCAGGGAACAGTGATTTATTTGTTATTTATTGAACACTGCTCTTAGAAGACACTATTTTAGACACTAGTGATGCATCAGTAATGAAACAAAGTCTTATACTCACTGAAATTAGCATATTAGTGAGAGAAGGTACTAGATGAAAAAAATAAACCAAAAGCCAGAGACCAGACAGCACAGGGGCCTTGAGGGCTTGTGATTGAGGGGACTCTCTGTGTCCCAGTGAACTGGCTGGACCATGGCCGCACACTGAGGGAACAGGGAGTGGAGGAGCATGAGACACTTCTGCTGCGGAGGAAGTTCTTCTACTCAGACCAGAATGTGGACTCCCGGGACCCCGTACAGCTGAACCTTCTATATGTGCAGGTGTGAGAGGACTTGCCTGGGGTAATGGAGGTAGGGAGCAAGGACAGAAGCACGGTGAAGGGCATTCCTTCAACCACATGCATTGTTCACCTCCTTTCCCTGTGTGGTCCTTTCCCTGTGTGGTCCAGGCACGAGATGACATCCTGAATGGCTCCCACCCTGTCTCCTTCGACAAGGCCTGTGAGTTTGCTGGCTTCCAATGCCAGATCCAGTTTGGGCCCCACAATGAGCAGAAGCACAAGGCTGGCTTCCTTGAGTGAGTAACTCACATCCCACACCCTATCAAGGCCCAGGACTCCCTGCTTTTGTGACCTCAGTAGGCCTCTCTCCATCCTAGGCCTTCTCACCCCATTTCTTCTCCTGAGGTACCTGGGTTTGACCTACATGAGTATTTTTTTAGCTTCCATCAGTCATTTGTCTCCTCACTGGCCCCATGTGGAATATGAATGTGGTCCAGATCTCTTCCCCTTCCACCTATGTCCTAAGCAAGCATGTAACTTTTTTGAGATTCTCTGAAGAATTTTATTGTAGGAGACAGAGGGAAATAGGATACAGTTTTACTCATATGGAATATTAGATTTAAAAACTCCCACAAGTCTTCATCCATTGATATTTCTCAAAATGTAGAGTTTGGCTTGGCTTTCTCAGCTTCCTACAGGTGCGGTCATTCTTCTGGTGAGCTCCTTCTGCTCTTGGTTCCCTGAAATAATGCTCTTGAC
>NW_006438906.1:121711-132521 GCF_000325575.1 Pteropus alecto
GCCTCAGGTTCCTCAGTCCCTTTCCCTGTAGGGAGAGACACAGGCTGCATTCAAGAGCTAATGCTAAGTTATCTCAGTTTCAGAGACAATCCAGACTCTATTCCCTCACAGTCTTCCTTCTCCCCAAAGATAACGCTGTCCTAGACATGTCCTCACAGCCCTAGGCCCACAGTCCATGGCCCATATGTCCCCGATGCTGCCCACGACATGCTGACCCTCCCTTTTCTGGTGTAGCTTGAAGGACTTCCTGCCCAAGGAGTATGTGAAGCAGAAGGGAGAGCGTAAGATCTTCCAGGTGAATGGGGGCAGGGGAAAGTGCTTGGGATGACCCGGGAGCTTTGCTGCTTAATCCTACTGACTAAATGGACCCCACCCCTGCCCGTCTGCTTCTACCCCGCTTCCACTCACTAAGCTATTCTCCCACCTCTCCTGTGCCAAGAATGCAGAAGACCTGGGCTTTTAGTCTCAGCTCCTTCACTGCATTTGCCATGGAATTCAATTTTCAATATTCTTGTTTTCTTTTGTTTACCTCTAACATGGGATAACAGTACCTGCCCTACGTAGGGTTGTTAGGAGAATCAAATGAGATAGTACACCTGAAATTACTGTGAAAAGTGTATCTTTGTTCAAATTAACTTGTTATCCCCACTCTTTGAGTACTCAGCCCTAAAGGCCTTCTATTTGACCTTCTACTTCCTAACGATCCATTCATATCTCCAGAATGTCTGAAAGTTCCTTGACTATATCCCTTGAACCATCGCTTCTGCAGATCCTTTATCAGCTCCCAGCCCATCACCCTCTCATTTTTCCTATCCTGTACTCTCTAACCTTTCCTGTGTTCCCATAATATTCTCTCATTATAGTTAACATCTCAACTTCTTGTCTGCAATATTATCCTCCCTGTATTTTGCTAAATCTTTCCCCATTTCATTCTCTAAGGCACACAAGAATTGTGGACAGATGAGTGAGATCGAGGCCAAGGTCCGCTATGTAAAGCTAGCCCGTTCCCTCAAGACATATGGTGTCTCCTTTTTTCTGGTTAAGGTGGGTTATAGGCTCTTCTTACTGCTCTCCTTATTTTGCTCTTACCCTTTCCTGTCTGACCTGCCTTCAGTCAAATTTCCCAGCATTCCCTAAGAGTCTCATTCTCTACCCTGTGAAAACTTGCCTGTTGTTAGTTCTCCACCACCATTTCCCTTCCTACCCTACGTTTTCCCTCCCTTTCCCTTTCCCCTAAAGTAACCTTGTCCTGGTCCTAGGCACCCTGGTTTAACACTCCTCTCCATTTCAGCACCCCTTATAGTCTTAATCTGAAATGACCATTTCTTATTTGACCTCTGACCTATAACACCAATGACAACTCTGTCTCACAGGAAAAGATGAAAGGAAAGAACAAGCTGGTGCCCAGGCTCCTGGGCATCACTAAGGAATGTGTGATGCGAGTGGATGAGAAGACCAAAGAGGTGATCCAGGAATGGAACCTCACCAACATCAAACGCTGGGCTGCCTCTCCCAAGAGTTTCACCCTGGTGAGCCTCGGGGCTCAGGGGAGAAAGGGCTTTGAAATCTTCAGAGAAGGGGCAGCTGCAGAGGTCTTTCCATTTCCCTTGGGACAGGTGCTCTGAACGTGACTCCAGAAAAAAGGAGAACTGGAACTATTGCAGGAACATGGAGGTTAGAGTTGAGAAGCACTCTCCAGGAGAGTGAGTTTTGTGTAAATGAAACTTATTCTTAAAGAGCAATAGAATAAAATTATAAAAAGCAAGCTGAGATCACAGGAAACTTGGGGAGAGGGAAGAAAAAGGTGATAGAAAAACGCATCTTCCCTCTTTCAGCAGCAAGTATAAACTGTAATCTTCCCCTCTGCCTTTATATTTTGGTATTATGAATTGAAACTGACACCAACTTTCCGAAGTGCCTCAATGAAAGAGAAATTAGTAAGTACTAGTTTCCAATTTTCGATACTAAAGCTGATCTTCAGGTGTGGTACTTTAACAGTAAATGTTAGTGCCCTCCCAGTTTTATCAGAGTGAGAGAAAAGAGACTTAGTAAATGGCATGTCTTTGAAACTGTGCAGCACAAAGACTACTCCTTCCAAGGAAGACTATTTCCTTCCAAGGAAGAAAATAAAGAAATTGGAGATTAAAGAAAGGCAGGCTTTTTCCTAGAGGGCTGTTGGCACAGGAAGATACTCTCATCAGCTTGCTCCCACTTTGTCACTCTAGGATTTCGGGGACTACCAAGATGGCTACTACTCAGTACAGACGACTGAGGGGGAGCAGATAGCACAGCTCATTGCCGGCTACAT
Organism: Pteropus alecto; assembly: GCF_000325575.1. Taxonomy (NCBI): domain Eukaryota; kingdom Metazoa; phylum Chordata; class Mammalia; order Chiroptera; family Pteropodidae; genus Pteropus; species Pteropus alecto. The sequence goes on from NW_006438906.1 coordinate 124,020, forward strand.
TGACATCATTCTTAAGAAGGTGAGCACTGCCTGCCCCCCCACCACCCGCCAGCCTTCTCCTTATCTTCTCTTACTTTCTCCCCAAGCCCGTCGTTTAGCAATGGGGACCCAGGTTCTGGAAAATGGTTGATTGGGGAAAGAAGAGGCTACCTTTCTCCTCACTTCCTCTTCTTTAATTCATGTTCCTTTTTCCGTCCCACAGAAAAAAAGCAAAGATCACTTTGGCCTGGAGGGAGATGAGGAGTCTACTATGCTAGAGGACTCGGTGTCCCCCAAAAAGTACGAAGGGACCTAGGCCAATCCTATCCCTTGGGAGCAGGGAAGGCAAGGCTCGACTCTAAGGACTGTTGGAGGGTTGAGGAATCCTTAGGATGGTTCTTTAACTAGTAGAAGGCTATAATGAGACCTTCCGAGACCACAGGACCTGCAAAAGCAGTGGAGCTGGTGGGGAGGGGATGAAAGGAGGAAGGCCTCTGAGTGCTCCTCAGTATGTCCCCTCTCTAGGTCAACTGTCCTTCAGCAGCAGTATAACCGGGTGGGTAAAGTGGAACACGGCTCTGTGGCCCTGCCTGCCATCATGCGCTCTGGAGCCTCTGGTCCTGAGAATTTCCAGGTGGGCAGTATGCCACCTGCCCAGCAGCAGATTACCAGTGGCCAGATGCACCGAGGACACATGCCTCCTTTGGTAAGAGCGCCCTCACTGCCACCACAGTACCAACACTCCCCACTTCCCGCCCCTCCCCACACCCCTCAGCTGGGCCTAGCCAGAAGTTACACAGTCTTTTCCCCGTCCCTATTTGTATTCTTCTCCCTAGCCTCAGGTTCTCTTTTACCTTTTCTTTCCTCTAAATGTTCTCTCTTACTCCTCTCCTTGTAGACTTCAGCCCAGCAGGCACTCACTGGAACCATCAACTCCAGCATGCAGGCTGTGCAGGCTGCTCAGGCCACTCTGGATGACTTTGACACTCTGCCTCCTCTGGGCCAGGATGCTGTGAGTATGGGGTGGAGGAGAGGCCAATGGTACTGAAGCTGGGACTCCAATGGATAAGGTTGGGTTTGACCAAAGCAGAGGAAATCTTGAGGTTTGTATCTCTTTCAGGCCTCTAAGGCCTGGCGGAAGAACAAGATGGATGAATCAAAGCATGAGATCCACTCCCAGGTAGATGCCATCACTGCTGGTACTGCCTCCGTGGTGAACCTGACAGCAGGTAGGCTGGACGCCAAGCTCATTGTGTGTGGTGGTGGAGGGCGAGCGTGTGCGAGCACGAGTGTGACTGGCTCTGGTGTGACTATACCTTGACTCATGGAAAGGACTGTGTGTACATGTCTCCCTTAGGACGGACATGTGTGTGACTAACTGCCTATGACTATTCTCCTTCTCAGCCCATCGTCTAGCCTGCCCTATCTCTCATACATGCTCTTCCTCCTCCTCCCCTCAGGGGATCCTGCAGAAACGGACTATACTGCAGTGGGCTGTGCAGTCACCACGATCTCCTCCAACCTGACGGAGATGTCCCGTGGCGTGAAGCTACTGGCTGCCCTGCTGGAAGATGAAGGCGGCAGTGGCCGTCCCCTGCTGCAGGCGGCGAAGGGCCTTGCGGGAGCAGTGTCAGAACTGCTGCGCAGTGCCCAGCCAGCCAGTGCTGAGGTCAGGGGCCACAGGGCTGACACTAGGGACAAGAGAGGGTTCAAGCCCAAAGAGAAGGGGACCGTCCAAGCCAAAGGATGGAAGTGTGGGACCCATGGGCACATAGGACCCATGGACATGTGGGCAGGGGTTGGGCAGCTTCTGACTGGTGTTCACTCTCCACAGCCCCGTCAGAACCTGCTGCAAGCAGCTGGGAACGTGGGCCAGGCCAGTGGGGAGCTGTTGCAGCAAATTGGGGAAAGTGATACTGACCCCCACTTCCAGGTTGGTGATACCCAACCCCCAGAACCCTAGCTTCTAGGAGGTGACCTCTGATCCTGAGTCCAGCTCCTAGTCCTGCTACTCTGAATTGACCCCTCAGAGCCAACCTGAACCTCTTTCTGGAATGACACTGGGAACCTCCAGTCCCTTTTTAGGAGATGAGAATTCAGAACCCCTGAATCCAAACTTAACCTACTAGTTCATCCTTGCCCCTAATTGATGATATTTTTCAGCCGCCTGTCATCTTTTCTCTGTCCTTCCCATATGTAGCACTTGCCCTAGCTTGAGGACACTTTGAACAGCCTTCAATCCTTTAGAATTTATACCCTGAGAACACTGTTCCTCTAGCCACCCCCTTCCCTGCCCCATGCCAGTTTCCTCAGCTGACTTGTCATCCTGGATTTCCCATGCAGATATGTGCACCCAGAGGGTCTGGGGTTCGATCTCCCCCTGATCCCCCCACGGTAACGGCCTCTGGCCTGGGCCTTCCCAGCTTTGTCCTCTCTGAGCCGCATACACTCGCTTTTGTACCTCCCCCCAGCCTCCTGGGGGAGCAGGATGTGATGGGAGATGAGGAGGAAGGGCTCAGAAAATGGGATCAGGGAGGGTAGTACAGGGACTTGTTCCCAAGACTCCAGGGTGACTGCTTTTAACCAAGATTAAGAAGGAATAGATAAAAGAAGCTTGAGACGGGAAGGACCCTTGGAGGTGCCTTCTCTCCAACGCACTGTAACAGCGCTGTCCTTCCCTCCCATCACTGACCGAGTGTATCCGCCTCGTACATGTCTCCCTTTGGTGTAGGCTCTGTTTTTCTTGGTGTGGGTTTGTTCCTCGGTGGGGGTTCTGTCCTACTGGGCGCTCAAGGCAGGGGCTCGGGTTAGGTTCTGGTTGCTTCTGCATACACTGTCCTGATTTTGGAGTCGGAATAATGAACCAGCTTATGCCTCTGCGAAGGGTCCAGGTATCCCAAGCCCAATCTCGGGCCATGCTGACTGCTCTTTTCCCACAGGACATGCTAATGCAGCTAGCCAAGGCAGTGGCAAGTGCTGCAGCTGCCCTGGTCCTCAAGGCCAAGAGTGTGGCCCAGCGGACAGAGGACTCAGGGCTTCAGACCCAGGTTATTGCTGCAGCAACACAGTGTGCGCTGTCCACCTCCCAACTGGTAGCCTGTACCAAGGTGAGTCCCAGAGGTTTCTCTAGCCCATGCTGAGAGGTAATGCTGCCACCCACATATGAGCCTCTCATTTTATTTCTTTGGCTCCCGAGACCTCATTACCCAACCCAATGACTTCTGTGAACGCTATGAACACCCTACTTCATAACTCCTTTCCCTTTCCTACATCTCTGACACCCAGTTTACCCACAGGTGGTGGCACCTACAATCAGCTCACCTGTCTGTCAAGAGCAGCTGGTAGAGGCCGGACGACTAGTGGCCAAAGCTGTGGAGAGCTGTGTGTCCGCCTCTCAGGCAGCCACAGAGGATGGGCAGCTATTGCGGGGTGTAGGAGCAGCAGCCACAGCTGTCACCCAGGCCCTGAATGAGCTACTGCAGCACGTGAGGGCCCATGCCACAGGGGCTGGGCCTGCTGGCCGTTATGACCAGGCCACTGACACCATCCTTACTGTCACTGAGAACATCTTCAGCTCCATGGGTGATGCTGGTAAGGACATCTCCCCTGGGAAGACAAAGAACCCCAGTGAGGTTTGCCAAGCCTATTGGACATTCCTTTGCAGACCTGCCACTTCACCCTAAGGGCTTAGCACAGACTGGGTGTTTAATTTCTCTGAAACCTCTGGTTCTCCATCTGAAAAGCAGGAATATAATCCCTGCTCTGCCTTTTTTGGCACGTTTAAGGAATATATCAAAGTGTATACAAAAGTAGATGAAAAGTAACATTATTAGGAGATAGTCTTCCCCTCTCCACTCTGTCACCACCAAAAGCCTTCACAAAACATGTCTCATCTTCTCAAGACTATTTGCTAAAAATACCCATTTTCCCTCCTGTCAAAGCCCACCAGGAAATCGGTGTCTCTCCAAGATCCTAAACCTAGAAAACACTAACTCCAGGGATATCACTTGAGAATTCTGCACCCCGCTTCCCCCGTCTCTTTACTGTCCTGAAAAACCCTATCTATCATGTCTACACCACTTTCCTGCAGCCCTGGCACCGTCTTGGTATCTCTGGCTTCCTTACCTGATTGTGCCCTGTCTTCGTAGGTGAGATGGTAAGACAGGCCCGCATCCTAGCCCAAGCCACCTCTGACCTGGTCAATGCCATCAAGGCTGATGCTGAAGGGGAGAGTGATCTGGAGAACTCCCGCAAGCTGTTAAGCGCTGCCAAGATCCTAGCTGATGCCACAGCCAAGATGGTGGAGGCTGCCAAGGTACAGAGACTGTGCAGACTCCCAGACTGTGCCCTGATGGGAAGTAGAACAGTCCGGACAGTCACCCTCCCTCCTGGGGAGACCCAGGAGAAGCAAAAAATATAAGTGAAAAAATACAGAAGCACTCATAAGTGCATCCCTAAGCTGCAGAGAGACAGTGGCCTAGGCTTCCAACCAGTGTGATTCCCGAAGTCCTCATGACTGACTAACAACCATACTCTTTTTCTTCCTCTGAGTCCAAGGTCTGCTGTTTCTACTTTGCCTTACTTTGCTGCCACCACCTGCCCGAGATCCCTGTTGTTTCCTGGTCTCTCTCGTGTATGCCTGTAGGCCTCAGTCCCAGGGGCTCCACTGCTAACACTGCAAAGACAAGGCAGTGAGACCCAGGGACACAGGGTGCAGAGGACTGTCAAGAAGAAGTCAAAAGACTTCCAGGCCTGGAGTTTTTCAGTTTACCACATTAACCAGATTTCCTGCTTTAGTATTGTTGAGATCCCTGCTCTAAACTACATCCTCCTCATCCCAGAGAGCCCTGCTCACTCCCATTTGCTAGTGTTAATTTCTGGGGAGTAAGGGGAGAAACATGGCCCCTTCCCCAAAGAAGAGAAGAAGAAGAAACAATTCTACCTTAAAAATTCAGCATCCCAAAGAGAACCCAGTCTTCCCAAGGTTTCTCATTTGCTTGGCTGAGGTCTCATTGGTGATTATCTTTCAGTGAGGATATTAGAAATGACTTTGGGAGGAAAAGTCTAAGTCTGGAGGAATCAGAGTAGAGATTATTTAAGATTCACAGGAATGACTGTCCACTTTTCTCAGGGAGCAGCCGCCCACCCTGACAGTGAGGAGCAGCAGCAGCGGCTTCGGGAGGCAGCTGAGGGTCTACGCATGGCAACTAATGCAGCTGCACAGAATGCCATCAAGAAAAAGCTGGTGCAGCGCCTGGAGGTGAATAAACGGGAAATAAACTGGGAGTAAAAGAATGTGGGTGCCCTGGGAAGACTGAAAATGGGAGGGATATGCAGAGAGAGTCACTTAATATTTCCTTGGAGGATGGCATGGGCAGGGTCTGAGAATGCCTGGGGCTTGTCCTGACTATTCTGTTTTCACAGCATGCAGCCAAGCAGGCTGCAGCCTCAGCTACACAGACTATTGCTGCAGCCCAGCATGCAGCCTCCACTCCCAAGGCCTCTGCTGGCCCCCAGCCCCTGCTAGTGCAGAGCTGCAAGGTGAGACTCCAGGAAGCATGTTGGGGCAAGAGGAGGTATGGGAGGAGAGGGACTTTCCCCCAGGCTGTGGATGGCGGGGGGTTGGGGGGGTGGTAATTCTCATGACATTTTCACCTACAGGCTGTGGCAGAGCAGATTCCACTGCTGGTGCAGGGAGTCCGAGGGAGCCAAGCTCAGCCTGACAGTCCCAGTGCCCAGCTAGCCCTAATTGCTGCCAGCCAGAGCTTCCTGCAGGCAAGGCACCCTCTCCCTATCTCTCAGACCAGACCTTTCCCACCCTTCTAAGTCCCCTAGAGCTCTTACAATTTAAATCTCTGCCAGTAGCCTCTGTCCTAGTACTGAGCCCTAGTGCTCACCATGTCCTGTCTATCATCAGTCCCTGTACTAAGCCCGGAGGAAGGATGGTACCTTCATCTGCCTGCCTATTCCCCAACAGCCAGGTGGGAAGATGGTGGCAGCTGCAAAGGCCTCCGTGCCAACAATTCAGGACCAGGCTTCGGCCATGCAGCTGAGTCAGTGTGCTAAAAACCTTGGCACAGCATTGGCTGAACTTCGCACCGCTGCCCAGAAGGTATGGGAGCTGGCTCTCTTTTTGGAAGATGAGGGTAGAGTCCTGGGATGATGGGGAATCTGCAGAATAACCTACAACAGGGATAATCATGTAACCCGAGGCATCAGTGGGATACAGCAGTACCTCCTATACCCCAAATCCTCCTATCATTATAGGCTCAGGAAGCATGTGGGCCTTTGGAGATGGATTCTGCACTGAGTGTGGTACAGAATCTAGAGAGAGACCTGCAAGAGGTGAAGGCAGCAGCTCGAGATGGCAAGCTTAAACCCTTACCTGGGGAGACAGTAAGTATCCTTAAGACCTTATTCTTACTCAAACCCTGATGTCTTTCTTCCCACCTATGCCCCAGAGCTGCCCAAAATCTCATTTAAATTGCCAGATTTCCTCAAGTAGCTTCTCAAGTTCCCTCTTCCCAATCCCTCCTGCACTTGAGCCCCCTCCACCCCCCACCCTCTGAGACTCTCCCTTCATCCCTAGATGGAGAAATGTGCCCAGGACCTAGGCAACAGTACCAAAGCAGTGAGCTCTGCCATCGCCCAGCTGCTGGGGGAGTCCCCCCGGGTGTGGATGGCGGGGGGTTGGGGGGTGGTAATTCTCATGACATTTTCACCTACAGGCTGTGGCAGAGCAGATTCCACTGCTGGTGCAGGGAGTCCGAGGGAGCCAAGCTCAGCCTGACAGTCCCAGTGCCCAGCTAGCCCTAATTGCTGCCAGCCAGAGCTTCCTGCAGGCAAGGCACCCTCTCCCTATCTCTCAGACCAGACCTTTCCCACCCTTCTAAGTCCCCTAGAGCTCTTACAATTTAAATCTCTGCCAGTAGCCTCTGTCCTAGTACTGAGCCCTAGTGCTCACCATGTCCTGTCTATCATCAGTCCCTGTACTAAGCCCGGAGGAAGGATGGTACCTTCATCTGCCTGCCTATTCCCCAACAGCCAGGTGGGAAGATGGTGGCAGCTGCAAAGGCCTCCGTGCCAACAATTCAGGACCAGGCTTCGGCCATGCAGCTGAGTCAGTGTGCTAAAAACCTTGGCACAGCATTGGCTGAACTTCGCACCGCTGCCCAGAAGGTATGGGAGCTGGCTCTCTTTTTGGAAGATGAGGGTAGAGTCCTGGGATGATGGGGAATCTGCAGAATAACCTACAACAGGGATAATCATGTAACCCGAGGCATCAGTGGGATACAGCAGTACCTCCTATACCCCAAATCCTCCTATCATTATAGGCTCAGGAAGCATGTGGGCCTTTGGAGATGGATTCTGCACTGAGTGTGGTACAGAATCTAGAGAGAGACCTGCAAGAGGTGAAGGCAGCAGCTCGAGATGGCAAGCTTAAACCCTTACCTGGGGAGACAGTAAGTATCCTTAAGACCTTATTCTTACTCAAACCCTGATGTCTTTCTTCCCACCTATGCCCCAGAGCTGCCCAAAATCTCATTTAAATTGCCAGATTTCCTCAAGTAGCTTCTCAAGTTCCCTCTTCCCAATCCCTCCTGCACTTGAGCCCCCTCCACCCCCCACCCTCTGAGACTCTCCCTTCATCCCTAGATGGAGAAATGTGCCCAGGACCTAGGCAACAGTACCAAAGCAGTGAGCTCTGCCATCGCCCAGCTGCTGGGGGAGGTTGCCCAGGGCAATGAGAATTATGCAGGTAGGTGGGCAGGGCCAGGAATGGGGCGTATGGTGAGGGGGATGGAGGAATAGGAGCTGATCTAGGGTCAGGGCTGACAGAGGAAACCACTAAGATCAGGGCCTGGCAATGAAGGTGCCTTTTTCCTTCTTCTCTCTTGTCTCTCCAGGTATTGCAGCTCGGGATGTGGCAGGTGGGCTGCGGTCATTGGCCCAGGCTGCTAGGGGTGTAGCTGCCCTGACATCAGATCCTGCAGTGCAGGCCATTGTGCTTGACACAGCCAGTGATGTACTGGACAAGGCCAGCAGCCTCATTGAGGAAGCAAAAAAGGCAGCTGGCCGTCCAGGAGACCCTGAGAGTCAGCAGCGGCTTGCCCAGGTCAGGTATTGGGAAGGGGTACTTTTTCCCTCTCCCCCACATCCTATCAGAAGGCCCACTGTGATTGGGGCAGAGCCTCATCCACGCTGACAGGGATAGCTTCTAAGATCTGCTCTTGAGATCTCTCTGGATCTCACACTTTCTCTCCATCCTAGTACAAGTATCTCAGGCTGCAGCAGGGGCCCAGCTAAACACCAACTTTGGGGAAGTTTGATCACTGTCATTAATACCCTAACTTCAGCCTGCTCAGCTACAACACGCCGTTTCCTCTTTCACTTTCAGAGGCAGTAGAGCAATTATCTTCTCTGTCCTGTGGGTAGAGGAGGGGATCTCCCAAATCGTTTCCATTTTGGTAACTCCCTTCTCTTTCCTACCTCAGGTGGCTAAAGCAGTGACCCAGGCACTGA
>NW_006438906.1:132547-136292 GCF_000325575.1 Pteropus alecto
AGGCCAGCGAGATGTGGATAATGCCCTGAGAGCAGTGGGAGATGCCAGCAAGCGACTCCTGAGTGACTCGGTAGGAGGACGGGGTGTGGGGGGCAATGTAGAAGCTGAAGAACTCCAAGCTTCTCCTTCTACCTCTAGACCTCGCCTTGACCCTGATGTCTCAGATTTATCTCCTTTCATCAATCCCAGGCTCTGGGCCCTCCTCCCAGAACTTTTTTACCAAGCTCTTCCTCGTATCGTTCTCCATCCTTGCATCTGACTTTCTCTCTGACCCTGCAGCTTCCCCCCAGCACTGGGACATTTCAAGAAGCTCAGAGCCGGTTGAATGAAGCTGCTGCTGGGCTGAATCAGGCCGCCACAGAGCTGGTGCAGGCCTCTCGGGGAACCCCTCAGGACCTGGCTCGAGCCTCAGGTCGATTTGGACAAGACTTCAGCACCTTCCTGGAAGCTGGCGTTGAGATGGCAGGACAGGCTCCGGTATGAAGAGGCACACAGGGTCTAGTTCAAGGGTTAGGTAGGAAGCACCTGTGTGACCGTGGAGTCCTGCCCTGCTCCTGGCTCCCTCCCCTCCCAAGTCTATAGCAGTACTTGAGCGTCTGGGACAGAAGATCCCTTTTAGAGATAGATAAGGGACTGGACAATATGTTGACCTCCTCATCTTCAACAGAGCCAAGAGGACCGGGCCCAGGTCGTGTCTAACTTGAAGGGTATCTCCATGTCTTCAAGCAAACTTCTTCTAGCTGCCAAGGCACTGTCCACAGACCCTGCTGCCCCCAACCTCAAGAGTCAGCTGGCTGCAGCTGCCCGGTAAGTTGGAGCAGGGAAGCTCAGCCCTAGCATGTTGGAGAGACTGGGGAGGGGGCTTTTCATGAGATGTCCCCAGCTTAGGAGTGGTTCCATGCAAAAGAGAAATAGCTAGGGACTCACCATGTATATAGACTCAGGAATGACCTGTGCACCCATTCACTCAGCTTTCTGTTCCTGCCAGGGCAGTGACGGACAGCATCAACCAGCTCATCACAATGTGCACCCAGCAGGCGCCAGGCCAGAAATAGTGTGACAATGCCTTGCGGGAATTGGAGGTCAGCACTTGGCAGGCTGATGGGTTGAGGTCGAGGAAGGCATTATGGATTTGGGGGTAAGGGAGGTGTCTTGGATCTGACTCTGCTCTCTACCTACACAGACGGTCCGGGAACTCCTAGAGAACCCAGTCCAGCCCATCAATGACATGTCCTACTTTGGCTGCCTGGACAGTGTAATGGAAAACTCAAAGGTCAGTGCAGCTGAGAACCCAGCAGGGCAGTGGGCAGGAAGATGGAACTAACCGGGGGCTGCTCTACCTCTTCTGATGACAGGACCTGACTCTCCTGATACCCTCTGTTCCTCAGGTACTGGGTGAGGCCATGACTGGCATCTCCCAGAATGCCAAGAATGGAAACCTGCCGGAGTTTGGAGAGGCCATTTCCACAGCCTCTAAGGCCCTCTGTGGTTTCACCGAGGCAGCTGCACAGGTTATTCTCCTGAGATGGTTCCTGGAATGCCCCCTGCTTTCCTTTCCCCACCTCGCAGCCTGGCGCACACATAAATAAATCAAGAAGTTATGTTTGCAAAACCAACTCTGTGGAAACAGAGGTTCTTTCTGCCTCCTGAAGTGCAGATATTTGTCAATAATCACAAAACCCCAACAATTCGGATCGCTGTCACTCCCTAACCCTGGTGTTTTGGGTTATGATTACACTGTCCAACCGTCGGGCCTTTTCCAGCCCAGGCTTTCTTGATGTGTACTAATTAGCATATACAAATAATTCTTCACATAATTATTACTTTATTAAAATAGTACCAGTGACTGAATTTCCAGTTATTTGAGTTACTACTTAATTTCATCTTTTTCTACATTATAAAGTATAAAACAACCTACCAGCTTTGAGAGTATTTTGCTTTGGTATTTGAATTCTTAATACTGACCTGAGAGTTCATTATCTCAGACTGCTTCCCTCAAAGCCTACCATCCTGCGCCCTAAGTCTCCCCTACCTCCTGTTGCCCAGTTCTATTGGGGAGCTGGCTCTGTATGGCTTAAGTTATTTTTGAAAAAAGCATAAAGGGGAAAAGCAAAGCTTGAAGTATGAGTCAAACTTATGACAATCTTCCAATCATAAAAAAAAATTTTGGCAATTATTACACCATTTCCCTTACCTCTTTCCAAATCTCTGAAGCTCGCAGGTGTTATAAATGTTAATTAGCCTAGTACCTCCACAGTTTTAGAACTGTATTTTTAAAACAATCTTTGCGAGGGGGAGGGGGCTTTCTATAGTGTCAGTATAGTTTGTTAATAATTTGTTAACAATGGTTTGTTAATAATTTTGTTAATATTTAATAACTCGTTTAATTTGTTAATACCTATTTGTTAATATTTAATAACTTGTTTAATTTGTTAATATCTATTTCGTATAGTTTGTTAATACCTCCACACACATAGAATCCTGGTCACTAAACTTACCCCCACTCCTCTTTGTCTCCACTATCACTATTCGATTCCTACCTGAGAAATAAATATTCTTTATTCCTCATTCTCAAACTTCTCTTTCCCCAGGCTGCATATCTGGTTGGCGTCTCTGACCCCAACAGCCAAGCTGGACAGCAAGGGCTGGTGGAGCCCACACAGTTTGCCCGTGCAAACCAGGCAATTCAGATGGCCTGTCAGAGTTTGGGGGAGCCTGGCTGTACCCAGGCCCAGGTAACTCAAGAGAACAGGTACCATGGGCTAGTCTGGGAAAGGATGCCAAGCCGGCATCCCAAGGACTGGCCCATTGGGAAAAGAGAAGATGAGGGAAGTATGGGGAAGAAGAAGACTGAGAGCCATCTTTGGCCTTCCACACATGGTCTCTCTTTGGGTAGTTGTCTTCTGCCTTGTTTCTCATCATTCTCTCCGTTACTGCTAAGCTCACGACTTCTCTATAGATGTTTGAACTTACTCTCTTACTGACCCTATTAGGATTTCTCCATTAATGTATCTGTCTTTTATCTCTCTTTGCTCCCACACCCTGTGGGATTCTCATCTTTGAGAATCTCTGTATCTCAAATCTGACTTTTCAGGTGACTCTGTCTTTTCTAATTAGACCTCCAAAGGTATTGTTCTCCATCCCCCAGCCTAAAGTTAGCTCCTTCCTGGGTGTGTATACTTCCCTCTACCCTCATCATGGTTCTTCCACGTGTCTGTCTCCTCAGGTGCTCTCCGCAGCCACCATTGTGGCCAAACACACCTCTGCCCTGTGTAACAGCTGCCGCCTGGCTTCTGCTCGTACCGCCAATCCTACTGCCAAACGCCAGTTTGTACAGTCAGCCAAGGAGGTGGCCAACAGCACAGCCAATCTTGTTAAGACCATCAAGGTTCCCAGTGTTTGAATTCTCAGCCTCTCCCTGACCTGTCTAGTCTCTCCCCTGAGTCCCTCCATCATTCCCCAAGCCTTCAACCAAAACCCTTTTTCTTGAGCCCAAGCCCTTTCCCATCCACATTGGTCACCACCAGCCTCTGCCCGTACCTTTAAGCCCAGGAGAGAGACCTGGGCTTCACCCTCTTTGCCCACAGTCTATCCTGAGGACCACTCTCGTACCCATTTCCAGGCACTAGACGGGGCCTTCACTGAGGAGAACCGTGCTCAGTGCCAAGCAGCAACAGCCCCTCTGCTGGAGGCTGTGGACAATCTGAGTGCCTTTGCATCCAACCCTGAGTTCGCCAGCATTATT
>NW_006438906.1:136304-196306 GCF_000325575.1 Pteropus alecto
GTAAGGCAACCTGAAGGGAGAACTGATGGGCTAGCTGCAGCCTCATCTCAGGAGCTGTGAGACACCTCTCCCCTCCCTTCTCCCCAGGGCCGGGCCGCCATGGAGCCCATTGTGATATCTGCCAAGACAATGTTGGAGAGTGCTGGGGGACTGATCCAGACAGCCCGGGCCCTGGCAGTCAATCCCCGGGACCCCCCACGCTGGTCAGTGCTGGCCGGCCACTCCCGTACCGTCTCAGACTCTATCAAGAAGCTTATTACAAGCATGAGGTATTGAAGGGATGGAGAACTGGTGTGACTGGGGGACATACATTGTGGCAGAATGGAGGGGTGGACACTTAGGTACAGTTAGATGGAATAGTGTTGGAAGATACCTGTTGGCCAAGATTCGGGGTATATAGGGAAAAATAGGCTAGCCTTGTTTTACAGGGCTGTTCTTGGTATTGGAGCCTGTGATGTGTCTGCAGGGACAAAGCTCCAGGGCAGCTGGAGTGCGAGGCGGCCATTGCAGCTCTGAACAGCTGCCTACGGGACCTAGACCAGGCTTCTCTTGCTGCAGTCAGTCAGCAGCTTGCTCCCCGCGAGGGAATCTCTCAAGAGGTAAGGGAGAAGATAGTTATGTGAAAAGTTGTGTCTGGGAAGAGAGATGGCAGACTTGAAGAAGATGGGGGATTCAGGAGTGGGCTTCACAGAGACGTCAAGAGAATAGAACATGCCAAGGGCAGTTAGTTCGGTATGGAAGGAAGAGTGGGGTCCTATGCAACTAGAGGGTTCTATTCCAGGTCACAGGGCTAAAGTCCCCTTTCTCCCCAGGCCTTGCACACTCAGATGCTCACTGCGGTACAGGAGATCTCCCATCTTATTGAACCGCTGGCCAGTGCTGCCCGAGCTGAAGCCTCCCAGCTGGGACACAAGGTACCTGGGGAGACGAGTGGGGAGTCCCGGGGGTAGAGTTAAAGAGGGTACCTTGTTCTGCTAACCCCCATTCCAACCCCTTGCCTCAGGTGTCTCAGATGGCCCAATACTTTGAGCCGCTCACCCTGGCTGCAGTGGGTGCTGCCTCCAAGACCCTGAGCCACCCGCAGCAGATGGCACTTCTGGACCAGACTAAAACGTTGGCAGAGTCTGCCCTGCAGTTGCTGTACACAGCCAAGGAGGCTGGCGGTAACCCCAAGGTATTGCAGGCTGGGAGGGAGGGGCTGCCAATAGTTAGCATTGGAGAAGCAAGAACAGGACCCCTCTCCACTCACTCACTCTGCTCCACAGCAAGCAGCTCACACCCAGGAAGCCCTGGAAGAAGCTGTGCAGATGATGACAGAGGCTGTAGAGGACCTGACAACAACCCTCAATGAGGCAGCCAGTGCTGCTGGGGTCGTCGGTGGCATGGTAGACTCCATCACCCAGGCCATCAACCAGGTTAGTCTTTGGGTGCCTGTGGACACTGATGCTACCCTGGGCCAGGGTTCCTAAGCACAGTGGCAGAGACCCTGACTATCTTCCCCCTTCCTCCCCCATCAGCTAGATGAAGGACCAATGGGTGAACCAGAAGGTTCCTTCGTGGATTACCAGACAACTATGGTGCGGACAGCCAAAGCTATTGCTGTCACTGTTCAGGAGATGGTGAGTTTGAGAGAGTATAAGAGGACTGCCCTTGGAGAGCCAAGTTTGGACATAATTTTACCTTTTACATTATTGCCAGGTAACCAAGTCAAACACCAGCCCTGAGGAACTGGGCCCTCTCGCTAACCAATTGACCAGTGACTATGGCCGGCTGGCCTCACAGGCCAAACCTGCAGCTGTGGCTGCTGAAAATGAAGAGGTAAACATGGAGGCAGCTCTGACCTTCCCCTTGCTCCTCACAGAGAACCCCAATGGCACGTCTCTTGTTTCTATCATATCAGCCTCTGGAGCTATCCTACCTTCAACTTCCTTTAGTCTTTCATAGAGAGGGGAAGACACCCTCAGGGCCACTCCACTAACGAGTGATCAGGGCTGTGTATAGGGATGGGATCAAAGCCTTCATGAAGTCACAGGGATAAAGGAGACAACCCAGGATCTAGGATATCCCATTCGATTGCTATTACTCCTCTGGACTTGTGGCTGCTGCTCTGTTCTGCTGCAAGTATATATTCCTTTCTTTGTCCTTCCTTGTTGCAGACCTGTGAAGCCCTTCCTTCCCTAAGCTCCTGGCTTTCCAAGAAAGCAAGTAATTGGATCTTAGCAAGACACACCTAATCCCCAACCCCAAAACCCTCCACCATACAGGCCAAATTGTAATCCATGCTCTCTGATCCAAATACCCCAGCGTGAAGTGCTTCTCCCTTTTCTCCTCACTATGCTTAACACAGTCCTCACCAGCTGGTGCCCACGTGCTATTATTATCCCTGTGTAGGAGGTGACCTCCTGCCGAAAGGATATGAAACAGGAAAAGTCTGCGTGCTATGATGCATGTTTTTTAGGTCCTTAGTGACTCTTCCAAGCACATGGGGATACCCTGAGTGCCTCATGTAAAAGCCATCTCCTTTTTCCATCTGCTCACAGATAGGTGCCCACATCAAGCACCGGGTACAGGAGCTGGGGCATGGCTGTTCTGCTCTGGTCACCAAGGCAGGTGCCCTTCAGTGCAGCCCCAGTGACGCCTACACCAAGAAAGAGCTCATAGAGTGTGCCCGGAGAGTCTCCGAAAAGGTGACTGTGCTCATCCCTGCGGACTGGCTCCCCAGCCCTGCCACCTTGCCCATCCTCCTCCAACCTTCCCAGCCCTCTCCTCTGTCCGTTCTCCCAAGCAGCAGTGACCTTTTCTCTTTCACATGGCACCTACCACAGCCACCATGTGACTTTCCTCCCCAAGGTTTCTCACGTGCTGGCTGCACTCCAGGCCGGGAATCGTGGCACCCAGGCCTGCATCACGGCAGCCAGCGCTGTGTCCGGCATCATTGCCGACCTCGACACCACCATCATGTTTGCTACTGCTGGCACACTCAACCGTGAGGGTGCTGAAACTTTCGCTGACCACCGGTGAGGAGGTTACCTGGGCCTCAGGGAGGCAGGATGGGGGTGGGGCCAGAGGAGGCTAGAGTACGGGGAGCAGCAGGAACACTGAGGAGAGCTGACTAGACTGGACCCTCCCTCAGGGAGGGCATTCTGAAGACTGCAAAGGTGCTGGTGGAGGACACCAAGGTCCTGGTACAGAATGCAGCTGGGAGCCAGGAGAAGCTGGCACAAGCTGCCCAGTCCTCTGTGGCCACCATCACCCGCCTCGCTGATGTGGTTAAGCTAGGTGCAGCCAGCCTGGGAGCTGAGGACCCTGAGACACAGGTATCCACCTGATACCTCTAATTCTAGTCAGATCTACTTCCTGTTTCCCCTTTTCCTCCCACAAACCAGAACCTCTGCTCTCCCACACAGGTGGTGCTGATCAATGCAGTGAAAGACGTGGCCAAGGCCCTGGGAGACCTCATCAGTGCAACCAAGGCTGCAGCTGGCAAAGTTGGGGACGACCCTGCTGTGTGGCAGCTGAAGAACTCTGCCAAGGTTGGCGGGAATGAGAGCAGTCCCAGGAGAGGGAGCAGATCAATGTGCTTCCTCCTGCTCCTTAAAATGACCCCCTCCCCCATTCCTCTGACACCGCTAGGTGATGGTGACCAATGTGACATCGTTGCTCAAGACTGTGAAAGCTGTGGAAGACGAGGCTACCAAAGGCACACGGGCCCTGGAAGCAACCACAGAACACATACGGCAGGAACTAGCGGTGAGCAGGAGTCCGGGGCATCGGGGCCTCCAGTCAGAGGAATCACGCTAGACCGAACCTGCACCTCACGTGTATTCGCAGAAATGTAAACGGTCACATGCTTTTCTCACTCATTGCCAAATGTCTTAAGTGAACTACTTAAGTCTTAGTCTTCCTCACTTTTTTACTCCTTAGCATTTGACAACTATCTTCTTTCACCAACATCCTCCCACTTTCTCCAGTCACCAGTGGCCTATTAGTTGCCACATTCAGAGTCCTCTTCTTGGCCTTCACCCTCTTAAACATTTCCAAAGCATTTGACTGTGGTAACAAACTGTCTTGGAAATTCTTTCTTCCTTTGGCCTTCATGGCGCTGGTTTTTCTCTTGCCTCTCTGACATCTCTTCTATAGTTGTCATTGAATCATCTTCAACCTAGTAAATGTAGAGGCTTTTCCAGAATTGTACAAATAGCCTTTTTTCTCTATTCTCTTCTTTGGTACGTTCAACCACTTTCATTATCATTCTCTAAGAAGTTCATTTCCAATTCTGAGTTCAGTTATTTTTCAGCTGCCTATTTGACACTACCACCGAGATGCAATGCCTCCCAACATGCTACTTCCTGACATGCTACTTCCTGTTAATGGTGGCAATAACCTCCCAGTCATGAAGATTCACTTCAGTCATTTTTGACTTCACTGTCTTATTCACCATATCCAGGCCATTGCCAAGTCCTTTTAACTACCATCTCATCCCTCCCCCGCCCAGTCTCACAGTGATCTCTCTAGTGCAGATTTTCATTTGTCCTCCCTCACTGGAACTGCTGTACCAGTTTTTCACCTGGTCTCCCTGCCTTCATTCTATCATTCTCATCTCTCCTACTCATCTTTCTCACTTCTGAATTCATCTTTCTGATATTGTTTTCATCTCTACTTGGAGATGTCCAAACTGAAACTTTAAACTTTCTGCCTTCCAAACCTGATCATTCCCTCATTTTTCTGATCTTAGTAAGTGGCACCTTTTAGTAATTCAGTTCCTGAAGCCAGAAACCCAGCTTTAACATCCTTCTCTCATTCCCCCCATCTAAGCTCATCAGCAAGTCTTGTTAGTGCTCCCTCCATATTTCATTTTCTCTTTTCCCCATCTCTAACAGCACCACTTTGTCCAAACCATCATCAGTCCTTAGCTGTATTTATGCCATAGCCTCTATCTCATCTCCCTGCTTACATACTCACCCCCCACAATCCATTCTCTCTAGACAGTAGCCAGAATTATTGTTTCAAAATATAAGTTAGATTATGTCACTATCCTGCCCTGGCATCTGTGGCAGAATCCACACTCCTTCCTATCACCTTTCAGTTCCCATGGCCCCTGCCAACTTCCCCACACTCATCCTATCTCACTCTCCTCCCATTCTGTACCCCAGACCCATTGCTCCCTGTCAGTTCTTGCCCACTCCAGGCCCTTGCAACTTGCTTCTCTCCAAATTTCTGAACACCTGGCTTCTTCCAGTCTTTCAGGCTTCAGCTTAAAAGTTCTCTCCTCAGAGAAGCCTTTCTTGAGCACCTATCTGAAATAGGACCTCATTTTCATTTCTCATCATAGCACCTTCTTTATTACCTTTACAGCCCAGATCACAGTCTTTAGATTTTCTGCTTGTTTACCTATTTTTTGTCTGTATCCAAAACTAGAATGTAAGCTCCATGAGAACAAGGACCTTCTTCCCCACTGCATCCCTAGCACCTCACACAGAATCTACCACCTGCCCATCGTTAATAATTTGTTGGATGAACACATACATACATCAAAATATTTTTATGACTTTTACATATTATGTAAAATTCTAAGTTCCTCGGTCCGATATTCAAGGCCCCACCAACCTTTTCTCTGCCATCCCTATATTTTAGAACATTCCTTAATACTCTAACACATGATATCCTGGTTATTCATGCTCTACCATATACCTAAAATATTCTCCTGGTATCTATATCTCTTAAGATCCACCTTCTTGCCTCACCTTTGCCACTCATCCATTCAAAGCTTCTCTGTAGTTCAGGAATGAAAAACTCAGCTCAAAAGCTACTTCTTTAATTTTAAACAAACTCTTTCTAGTCACTTTAGTCAGAAATGATGACTAGCTGCTTGCTATTATATTAACTGTGAATGTGTGAACTTCTCCAAGGACTTGACCTACAATATGTACTGAGTGAGTGCTTGTTGAGTGAACCAAATTACATGAGTGCTACACACTGTCTTATAGTCTCACTCACTGTAAACCTTTTCTTCTTGTTCTGCCCCAAAAGGTCTTCTGTTCCCCAGAGCCACCTGCCAAGACCTCTACTCCAGAAGATTTCATCCGAATGACCAAGGGTATCACCATGGCAACAGCCAAGGCTGTTGCTGCTGGCAACTCCTGTCGCCAGGAAGATGTCATTGCCACAGCCAATCTGAGTCGCCGTGCTATCGCAGATATGCTTCGGGCTTGCAAGGTAGCAACCCTAGTAGTGAGGCAGCTTTAGGGCAGAACATGGTAGGGCAGAACTACAGGGGCTTGGGGGACCTGGAGCTCTTTGGGACCTAACGCTAACATATTACTCTGTTATAGGAAGCTGCTTACCATCCAGAAGTGGCCCCGGATGTGCGGCTTCGAGCCCTGCGCTATGGCCGGGAGTGTGCCAATGGCTACCTGGAACTGCTGGACCATGTGCTCTTGGTGAGGCAGGAACTGTCTGCTCCTCATACCAGCCTCCCTAAATACACAGTCCTCTTCCCACATGCCTCAGAACCAGTTCTCTAATTTTTTGTTCAAATCTCCTCCCCACTATCTATTTCCCAAAGCTGTTCTTGTTTCTAAGCCTCCTTTCCACTGGGGCCCCATCATTCTTAGCTTCTTTGGTTCTTCCATTCACCTCTTTCACTTCTTTTTCTTATTTCTCTCTTTCCACCTGACCTCCTCCTTCTCTACCTTCGTCATCTCTTCTTTCTTCTCATTTGATCATTCTCCTTACCAGCCGGTGAGTGACATACAGCCCTGCTGTCTTCACTGCATGTGCAGTGTGCCACCCAGAGTGCACCTGGATAGGCCATGTGGTGTTCGAGGGCTGTGGTGTGGAGTGGTCCAGGGATGGGATTGGGGGGCCAAGGTCTGCCCTGTTTTTTTTAGGTCAGAATAGAAGCTAAAGTCTGATGCTCTGCTCCCTCCCTTCTTCTTCCCCAGACCCTGCAGAAACCAAGCCCAGAACTGAAGCAGCAATTGACGGGACACTCAAAGCGTGTGGCTGGTTCAGTCACTGAGCTCATCCAGGCTGCTGAGGCCATGAAGGGTGAGGGGTGACCAGGGGCAAAGAGGGAAGGGAAACCTTTGTCATGGGGAGATCCCTGCTTCCAGGTTAGAGTACTCTGAGCTAGCCTCTGTCCATAGTCCCTACAGGTGACAGGGGCCTAGTAATACTAACTATCCTGTCCAGTGCTCCTGACCTCCCTGGTCTAGCTTAGCTCCTTCCTTCCCCACTTTGTCCTACCAGGAACAGAATGGGTGGACCCAGAGGACCCCACGGTCATCGCTGAGAATGAGCTTCTAGGAGCTGCAGCTGCCATTGAGGCTGCAGCCAAAAAGCTGGAGCAGCTGAAACCCCGGGCCAAACCCAAGGTCAGTCCTGCTCCCCCTGTCTTCTCTGCCCTCCTAATGGCAGAATGTCCCCACCTTCAGCTCCCTCTTACTTTGCATCTCTCTCTGTAAACTTTGTCTCTCCATTGTAGGAGGCAGATGAGTCGTTGAACTTCGAAGAGCAGATACTAGAAGCTGCCAAGTCCATTGCAGCAGCCACCAGTGCTCTGGTAAAGGCTGCATCAGCTGCCCAGAGAGAACTGGTGGCCCAAGGGAAGGTAAGTATTTGGATATCCAGAAGCATGGGGACAGCAGCAGCTTTGCTGTCTATACCAGTTTTGTAGCTGGAGGCTTTTACATGTAAATGGAGAGCATAGGTCTGATCAGGCTCTCCTCTTTCCTCCACAGGTGGGCGCCATTCCAGCCAACGCACTGGATGATGGACAGTGGTCCCAGGGCCTCATTTCTGCTGTGAGTGTACAACACCCACTAGGTCCCTCTGAGCTGGAGAGACTTGAGAAGGCTGGAGAGGGGATGGACTGGGGCAAGAGGCCTGTTTTAACCTTATCTCCTTACTTTAGGCCCGGATGGTGGCTGCAGCCACCAACAATCTGTGTGAGGCAGCCAATGCAGCTGTACAAGGCCATGCTAGCCAGGAGAAGCTCATCTCATCAGCCAAGCAGGTAGCTGCCTCCACAGCCCAGCTCCTTGTGGCCTGCAAAGTCAAGGCTGACCAGGACTCTGAGGCAATGAAACGGCTTCAGGTGAGGAACCCTGACCCATCCCAGTGTACTTTGGGCTGTGCTGCTTTAAATTGTCACCCACAAGGCATGCTTTTCTGTGGGAGGACTCTGTCAGCTGGGACCTTACCTCAGTTTTCTCAACCTCATGCTGCCTTCTCTCTGCCCAGGCTGCTGGCAATGCAGTGAAGCGAGCCTCAGATAACCTGGTGAAGGCAGCACAAAAGGCAGCAGCCTTTGAAGACCAGGAGAACGAGACAGTGGTGGTGAAGGAGAAGATGGTCGGGGGCATTGCCCAGGTGAGCTTGGTCCTAGATACCCTGAGGGACAGCGTTAGCAGGCAGTCACATTGCCTGTGCTGGCCTCAACTGCTCTCTACCCTAATGAACAAACCCACTGAACTGAGTCCCTGATCTTCATCCCTCAGATCATTGCCGCACAGGAAGAGATGCTCCGGAAGGAACGGGAGCTGGAAGAGGCCCGGAAGAAGCTGGCCCAGATCCGGCAACAGCAGTACAAGTTCCTGCCATCAGAGCTTCGAGATGAGCACTAGGGCAGCCGCTTCTATTTAACATGCAGACCCAGCCCAGAGACTGTGCCTACCATTACCAAAGCCTTCTGGGCTGTCGGGCCCACCCTGCCCAACCCCAGCACTCCCCAAAGTGCCTGCCAAACCCTAGGCCTGGCCCTGCCCAGTCCCGCTGCACATCCCCTGTCCTTTCCCAACTCCAAGTGCCTTCATGCCCTTGGGCCCCCTAAGAGCCTGCCCCTCCCCAGAGTATTAACGCTCCAAGAGTATTATTAACGCTGCTGTACCTCAATCTGAACCTGCCAGGGCCGCAGCCCACTCCACCTTGCCAGCAGCTTCTGGCAAGTCCCCACAGCCTCAGCTCTACTCATCCTTTTTTTGATACTATCTTCTTCCTTGCACCCCCAGTTACCTGTGGGGCCCGTGGGGTTTTAAGCTCCAAATAAGTCATGCTCCAATAAAGGTGATTCTGCCTGCAACTCTGCCTGGCTTCCTGAAGAGATAGGACATTCCTCCAGGGCAGTGGGGGAGAGAATGGGATTGAGTTCTGTCACCAGCTTGATCTGGCTCAGAAATGGAGTGGGTCAGACTGTGGCAATCTGCCCTGTGAGGCCCCTTCCTCCTCCTTGTACCCATATCCCTAAAGTCATCCTAGTTGGGAAACTGTCCCTGAGAAGTCATATTCCTGTTGTCCCCTATCTCACTGGCCAGCACCTATACCTCACCAAGTGTCATTCTGTTGCAGGGACAGCAGCTGCTACTGCTCTCTGTGGCTACCAGGGACACTCTGTCCTTCATAACTGCTCAAAGTATGTGAACGAATCCAGTCCCTGGCCAAATTCAAATTTCAAAGCAGCTTTGCTAAAAATAATAAGCCTATAAAATACAAGTGTCTGAGCCTAAGAGAATTACCACCACACATTTGGCATTTAACAAGCAAAAAATCCAACTGAGGCTGCCTCGGGTAGGTTCTACTGTTGACTAGATTGGGGAACTTCTAGGCCCTCCAAGGCCTTGTCCTACTGCCTAGAATACCACTAGAAGAAAACTGAAAAAGCTTGACTCAGGTGTGAGACTATAGTTAGGAAGCAGAGCCCGCCTAGTGGCAGGCTGGTGCTGATAGCCCTGTTCCAGCTGCCCTGCTAATCTGGAGGTTCAGTGGAGGGAGGTGGTCAGGGAGGAGGGAGGTGAGTGCTGTGTGCTTCCACTTCCTTCTGCATTCACCCGCTCTGCCCACTGCATGGACTATCTGGCAGACCCCTTAGATCTGCCACTATTTTCCTGCACGATTCTTTAACCAGCTCTGTTGCCCGGTATGTTATTTCCTTGCTTCTCCCTCCAAGTGGCACACAAACACCACCCATCTGCTGCTACCCTGGGCACCCTTCACCTTCTTGAAGCCAAGACATCTACTTGTGGGAAAGTTTAAAGTAGGCGGAATCCCCAGGGCAGCCAATTAGGAAAAGTGCCAACTTCACACCATCACTCCTGTCAGCTTTGATTAATTCATTCAATATTTACTAAGCCATGCCTGTGCTAAGCACTGGAATATAGAGATGTATTATCACCTCTGACGCAGAGGACTGGCAACTCCAGTAAACACTGCTATAGCCCTCTAACCCCAGATTCAGTGTCCTAGCATTGTGAGTTGAGGACCTTAGAGATCAAATCCCGTCTCCAACCTCCCCAACAAGGAGTAGTCTAAACTGTTTAAACTACAGCTATGAGGCCAGGATAGCTGTTCACTCCTGCTGCCACTTCCCTGCCATATCTCCACATCCCCAATCCTGTACCTCTCATTAGTGATGCCTCCAAGAGCCTTCTGGGAAAAGATTTGAATACCCATTAGACCAGCAATTCTTGAAATGGAGTCCTCAGGCACCTAACGGCTCCTGAGACCCTTTCAGGGGTCTGTAAAGTCAAGATTATGTTCATAATAATGTTGACATTATTTTCCTTTTTATAGTGTCAGCATTTGTACTGACAGTGCAAAAACACTGATGGGTAAAACTGCCTTAGCACAAATCAAGGCAGTGGCCCAAGGCCCAAGCTCTACTAATAGTCATTGTATTCTCACTGTCATGCACTAGCAATTAAAGAAATGCTAGCGTCACTTAAAACTGTCCTTGATGAAACAGTAAAACTTTATTAATTTTATTAAATCTTATTCCTTGAGTAACAAGTCTTAATACTGTGTGAAGATCCAAAGCTTTTTGGATCTTCAAACTGCACTCTTAAGTTTTGAGAGTGTAAGGGGTTCTAAGACGAAAAACTTTTGAGAACTGCTGCACTAGACCATGAGTTCCTTTATATCCACATAGTATTAGTATCTTTGTGTACCCGGAACCTGGTGCATAAAAAATTCACCTGGCAAACGTTTATCAAGTGCCAACCCTATGCCTGATGTTATGCCAGGCATTGAGAATTCAGAATTGAAAAAAGATAGTCCCCGTTCTGTAGGGCTCAGACAAGTGGAGGAAACAAACAGGTACAAGAACTGTTATAAGAACTATGATAAGAATAATAGCAGCCTGCACCAAGAACATATAATCATTAGGTAGGTGGAGGGGGTTGGAGGGGAAGTAGCCAAGGGAGGTTTCCCAGAAGAGCCAACGCTTAATCTGAGTCTTTAAGACCACCAGGAATCAGCCAAGGGAAGAGCATTTTAGGGGGAGAGAACGGAATGCACAAAGATGGAAGCTTTAAGAAAAGTATGACTATTTCCAGCGCCTGCTGGAGCTCAGTATGAATCCGGGATGGGAATGAAAGGAGATGAGGCTAGAAGGCTAGGCAGGGGCCAAAACCAAGGGCTTTCTATACCATATTAAGAAATGTAGATTTTTATCCTCAAAAGATGGAGTAGGAAGGGGCGGGGTGAAGGGCTTTAGGATTCTATTCGCACCAACTTTTAAAAAGATCTTTCGTAGCAATGTAGAGAACTAGTTTAATGAATGATTTGGGGAACCAGATCCATGCAGGACGTAATAAAAGCTGCCCAAGGCAACCCCAGAGACGTGGAAGAGGAACGTCATTTGTAGGAAGTAGAATCTTCAGGATTAACTCGATGCAGGAAGTGAGGAACAGAGAAGCACTTGATAACGCCCAGGAGTCTAAGGGCCGATGAAGGTCTTTCACGAGTTTGGGGAAAACAGGGAGATGGGTCGGAGGGAACACTACGAAGGAGGTCAGGTTTGTTCCTTGTGTAGTAGCAGGCAGCTAATCAGATCTAAATACATTTCCGGGCCTCCCGGCCCCGGCTCGGGCCCCGGGCCCACGGTTCCTACGGTTCCCACCCCCACCAGCAAAAGTCAGGCCTCCCATCCTTCTGACCTTGGACAGCAAGGCGAAACGATCCCTCCAGGCTTCCTATGCCCCTTTTCCCTCCTCCGAAGCGGTTCTCCACTTCCTCTCCCCACCCCCACACCCCGTCACCCCACTCCAAGAAAAAAAACGAAAACAGCCTCGTGCCAGCGCCTCAGACTTCCCGACCCTAGGACCCAGCTCCGGGGCCTCTTTCTGCGGCCTGGGTTGGAGGGGCATCTCTCCTCCGGCTCCCGAGGCCCCGCAGTTCAGTAACTCTTCCCCTCGCCCCCTGCATTCCCAGCCCCAGCCCGGCCCCGCCTCCCCACCGGGAAACATCCCAAAAAAGGGCAGAAAAGAAATTTCGGCCTAAAGTTGGCCCGTAGGGAAAAGAGGAGAGTCCGCAGGGAGAAGAGGAGAAGGGAGGGCGCGCTGGGCAAGGGAGAGAGAGAAAGCGGGGGTGGGGTGGGGGATGAGTGGAGCGGTGGTCGGGCCGCTAGAGAGAGGAGGAGGGTGAGGAGGGGGCGGATAAGGACGCGTCCCAGACAGGGATGGGGGTGGGGAGCGCGCGTATCCCGCCCAGAGGTAGCTGCGTGGAAAATATGCGGGGCACGTGGGGGCGGGGCACGTGGGGGCGGGGCAGAAGGGGTGCGGAGCTGGGTTCCCAGCCTCCAGGTATCTGTAGAGTAGCGGCCCTGGTTCCAAGGCTACGGGCTGGAAGGAGAAACAAGAGGAGGGGAGGTCAGGCCCGCCCTCGGGGGCAGCAAGCCGGGCCCTCCCCGCACTGAGACCGAGTGGCTGGGCTCCCCTCCTGCCTCAGTTTCTCCGAGTCCCTAGTGAAGCTCCCGCTATCACTGCCACGTCGGTAACGCATACCCAGTCTGAGACTCAGGGTAAACTGAGGCACTCGACCGCTGAGGAGCCCTCCCTCCCCTCCACCCCCCCCCAAAAAGACATTTAATCCCAGGGGATTTACAGGAAACTTCTAAATTAAGGGCAGCGGCTGCTGCAGCTGAGGCGCGGGAGGGGGCACACAGGTCCCTGAGCCTAGGCAGCTGCCGTGAGCTCACGCCCCGAAATAGCCCCAGGGGCCCCATCCGCAGCTGCCACTGGGCCGGGCTGTCACTCAGGAAGCGCGGAACCCCCAGGCCGAGGGTACCGTCCCCTCAGCAGCGGTTGGATTTTTTCAGCGGATCATCCCGGCTACTTTCCCTTCCGACGGCTGGGGGAGGTGTGGGAAGAAAGGGGAGTAAGGGAGGGGCGGAGCCTCGAGGGGGCGGTCCCGAGGGGGTGGGCGCAGGGGGCGACCGCACCCCCACCTCCGACTGGGCCTTGCTTCTGCCCCTACAAGGTTTGGCCCGTGGTGGGGGAGGGTCCCAGCCCCCAGCTCCGCCCGGTCCCTCCCCGCCTTTTAGGCGCCCGCGCGGCTGGGACATCCCAGTCCAGTTTGGTTCTCCTGGCCCACCAGCCGTGCTTTCAGTCCTCGCCGCCAGCCCAGTTCGCCCGGTCCGCATCGCCAGCCGGCCGGCCCGACCCCCACCGCAGCCATGGACGCCATCAAGAAGAAGATGCAGATGCTAAAGCTGGACAAGGAGAATGCCATCGACCGCGCTGAGCAGGCCGAGGCTGACAAGAAGCAAGCTGAGGACCGCTGCAAGCAGGTGAGCGACCCCTCCCCCCGCCCAGCCTTCCCTCCCTACCCCGGGCCCAGTGCAACCCCCTCCCTCAAAATGAAGGCAGGGTAGGCGCAGCCCTGTGCCCCCTAGCCTGAGGCCTGCTGTCCAAAGCTCTCTCCTGTCCAGCGCAGGGTCTGGGCCTTCATAGTTCCCCCAGGGACCTAGCTAGAGCCACACTTCATCTCACACATTATAGCCTGGGGAGCCCCAGTACCCCAGCTTCCACTCTTGCCCTTGCAGAGTAATGATGGGCCCTGCTCCTTAAGGCTGGAATCTCTCCACTCCCACCAGGTCCCTCGAACACCCCTGGCTGCACTGTCCCTCCTCTACTAACTCTCTTCCTCTCTGACAGCCTCTAAATATCTCCTAGTACCTGCTTACACACACCCCTGCCTCCTCCCTGGGCCTGGGCCTGGCTAACCGAGGCTTCTCTCTCTCAGCTGGAGGAGGAACAGCAGGCCCTCCAGAAGAAGCTGAAAGGAACAGAGGATGAGGTGGAAAAGTATTCTGAGTCAGTGAAGGACGCCCAGGAGAAACTGGAGCTGGCCGAGAAGAAGGCCACCGACGTGAGTGTGAACCTGGGGGACGGTGGGAGAAACACACTGGGAGGGGTCCTAGACCTGGGGATAAAGGGAGATGAGAACCTAGATAACCCCCGCACCAGGACAGAAATGGTTTCCTCTCAGGAATCCAGGCCAAGGCAAGCTTGCACAAATAATCCTAGGCAGTGGGTAAATCAAAACCACCTACCACTTCCCCTAGAGGACGGGTAGCCTTCTAATTCCGTTTGGCTGCATCTCTTAGAATGTACAGTGATCAAGCAGTGAGTCATCGTGGGGGTGGGTGGTACAAGAATTTACCATCCACCCCAATCAGTCCTCCTACTGAAAAAGAAGAGGGCACTGCAGCTACATTTGCAGGGTGTGGGTATAGGTGCTGCTGGGCAGGAGGAGGGAGAGAAATCCAAAACTGGGCTCTGACTTGAGTTACACCCCTGGGGGGCCATTAGAAATTCCCTGGCCTTGACCTCTGGCTCCAGTGGCCTTGCTGTGCACTAGGGCCCCAGCTCAGGTTCTAACAGCCCCTCATTTACCCTCATTAAGCTGTCAGCCTCGAGACCATGCCAGGCCACAGGGCATAGGGACAGGGCCACAGATGCCAAGACAGCCGTTTGGCACATCCTGCTCACTCAGATTTCGCTGCCCACCCCACACACCCTAACCAGACTTTTCTACCTTCTGTCATTTCCAACCCCCACCTCGAGGTAGGAGAATGGCCATATGACCTTAGACATGATCGTTACCGGTACCATTCTCTGTCTCAGTTTCTCCATTTGCCTTGTACCAGGATTAGGTTTAAAATGAGCCCACTGTTGGGTGGATAGGGAGATTAGCATAAGCATGGTCTGAACCTCTGAGATCAGAGATGACATTAACTGTGTGTATTGACTGTTATCCATGTTCCCCAATTCCTTACCCCCATTCCCACTCTGGGTTAATTTCTCTGACCTCCAGCCTTTGGTTTTGGTTCTCCACGAGCCCTGGCACTTGGGAGGAAGCTGACCTGCAGCTGCTAGCAAAGACAACCCTGGACATCTGACACTCTATAAATAACCAAGGCCCGGTGCAGCTGAAGGCAGGACTGGAAACCCAAGGAGTGGGGTGGGGGCTGAAGGGGAGGAGGGTAGACAGGGACAGAGCCAGGGAAACAGGGCAGCAGTGCCCGGAGTAGAAAGGAAACTGCCCAGACTAATTGTGTGACCTTGAACACAGCACTTAACTTACATAGTGCCTCCTCCCTCAGTTTCTCCTTTCTCTTCTTGCTTCCCATTTGCCCAGTAAGGACAGTTGTGTCTCTCTGTAGTTAGAGAGCAACATCTATAACTTGGAAGAACTTAAGAAGCAGAAAATGGCAAATGTCAGTCCTGTGATGAGGATCCCAGGACTTCCCAGAGTTATTTGTCACCCCACTGCCATAGAGTTTCCCTTTTACAGAATCTCATCTCTCTCTAGAGTAGACCACTCAATGTCACCGAGTCATTCTTCTCAACCTCCAATGCTATCCCCAGAATCCTTCCACATTGACTCATCTGGCCCTGTGCCCATGATGGGCTCTTGTCACCTTAGGTGGCCTTCAGCACCTGGAGGACAAGCTACAACTACTTTCTGTATATGGTACTGTGTTTCCTCTGCCCCACAGTATACCACCCAGGATCTGCTTTTTACCCCCTGTTCCCCCAGTGCTGCCACCTGTCTCACTTCTTCCCTTACACTGGTCCTTTCTCCTCTCCAATCTTAAATCTCAGGGTCTCTATCTATGTCTTTGTCTCTGAAGAAGAGCCAGGGATAACCTAACACTTGGACTGTGGATTCTGCAGGCAATATGCTCAAGTGTTTTACTGCATATTATTTCCCAAAATCATCAGACTCGCTTGGGAGCTTTAAAAAAAAAAAGATTTCTAAGCTCCTGCCCTGGTGATCTCAGTTCAGTGGATCTAGCAAGGAGCTAGAGAAACTGTTTAGTTTTATAAGCCTACCAGATGGTTCTATTGATTGATAGAGTATTAGAAATACTGCATTGTCTTAGAACTTTCAATTCCCTTGAAACAAGCATTCCTGTTTAGTTTTATAAGCCTACCAGATGGTTCTATTGATTGATAGAGTATTAGAAATACTGCATTGTCTTAGAACTGCCTACTCAGATTTAAAAAGGAGGAAACTGAGGCTTAGAGAGATTAAATAAATTGCCCAAGGTCACACGAGTGTTGAGTGACTGAAGTGCAGCTCAAAGATAACAGTCTGACTCAGAGCCAATATTCTTAACACCAAACTGCACTGCATCTCTCATTTTCCTTTGCTGGGGCTCATCTTGCTCTGCCCTCTCTTTTTTTTCAAGGTTTCCAAGGTTTTTGTCATCAGTTTCCATGGACCTTCCTCAGAATCTCCATAGTTTTGTCTCTATTTTAGGATTAGAGGCTAGGTATCTGTCACTCATACTGCCCTGGCACCATCCCCCAGTTGCCTCTAGGCCTTGGCAGGGAACCCCTTGCTACAGCCATGGCATGTCCCATACGCCTGCCTGGCTTGCCTCCTGAGCCCCTCGCTGGGAATCTGCCTGGCAACTGGTGACATCATCAGGGCTTGATTCGGTGATTGGCTATTTTTAGCAGCAGCAAGGTCTGGTTGGCCTTTTGCCCCACCTCCTTACCTGGTCCCAGCTCTGCTGTGGTGTCAGGGCTGCCTCAGACTTCGTCACAGCACTTGGAGTGTCCTTGGAGGGGACAGAGGGACCTGCATGCAGATAATTATTGGGAAACTAACTATGCACAGTGCCTGAATTGGCACTGTAGCAGGGGAGTGGAATGTGTCAAGGAATGCCTATTTTGGACTGGAGCATAGAGTCTGGGCAGAATATAGATGGTTGCTTAGGGTGAAAAAAAGAGGTCGAAAATCTAGAAACCAGGAAGCTGGGGTTCTTTTTTGACAAGAATCTTACCATGCTCTGGAGCCTTGATAATCTTTATCCAAGGTAGACAAAGCCTTTCTGACCTCTAACCTTTGACCTGTAGGCTGAGGCAGATGTGGCCTCCCTGAACCGCCGCATTCAGCTGGTAGAGGAGGAGCTGGACCGGGCGCAGGAGCGCCTGGCTACAGCCCTGCAAAAGCTGGAGGAGGCTGAGAAAGCAGCTGATGAGAGCGAGAGGTGGGAAGGGGACCCTAAGCCAGGGACCGGGTGGGAAACCTATCTCTGCTGGTCCTGACCCCACCACCACCCCTCTCCTTGCCTCTCAGAGGAATGAAGGTCATTGAAAACCGAGCCATGAAGGATGAGGAAAAAATGGAGCTTCAGGAGATGCAGCTAAAGGAGGCCAAGCACATCGCTGAGGATTCAGACCGCAAATATGAGGAGGTGACAGCCCTGCTCCACGTCCTTCTCACTCCCAAGCCCCAGACACCCCCAGTCATTCACCATAGATCTACTCCTCTCTCCCTTCCCCCCAGGTGGCCAGGAAGCTGGTGATCCTGGAAGGAGAGCTGGAGCGCTCAGAAGAGAGAGCTGAGGTGGCTGAGAGGTGAGGATACCCTAGGGTGGCAAGTGAAACTTCACCTGAGCCCGTGGCTCTGGGGCACTCTGCATAATGAGGAGGCAGTTTCTCAGACTTGGGGCCACAGGGACAGATCCTGTCCTCTGACCCCTACCTGCTGCCTCTAGCCGAGCGAGGCAACTGGAGGAGGAACTTCGAACCATGGACCAGGCCCTCAAGTCCCTGATGGCCTCAGAGGAGGAGGTAGTGACCTCTCTGGACCTTTCTGGGCAATGGCGCCTTCTCTCAGCTCACCTCCTTCTCCATCTCAGGCTGTTCTCTGTCACCTGCTGGGGTTGAGAAGGGCATGGGGCTTCCAAGCTCTGTCTGCTGTCACTCTCACAACTTTGCTCTTCTCTTCTCTCCTCCACCCCTCCCCCACTGTGCCATCTCCACTGTCTCCCCTCACTGTGCCCTCACATCTCACCCTGCCACACACCCCCTGCAGTAAATGTGGGGACCTAGAGGAGGAGCTGAAAATTGTTACCAACAACTTGAAATCCCTGGAAGCCCAAGCAGACAAGGTAGAGGGGGGTAGAGGGGCAGTGAGGATGGGGTCCTGCAGGGGAGTGGGGCGATGGGCCCAGGCAGGGTGGGGCTGGGTGATCAATGGAGACAAGATCCTGAGTAGCCTGCAGGGCTCAGAGGAAAAATGAAGGATTTTTGGAGGCAATCTACTGATGGCATCTGTATGTCCCTGAAAGTATTCCACCAAAGAAGATAAATATGAAGAGGAGATCAAACTTCTGGAGGAGAAGCTGAAGGAGGTAAGAGTCCTTCCTGTCTTCTTCCCCTCAAGCCTCCAAATCCCCACCAGAGACAGCCTGTGGCAGGGAATTTGGGGCTAGGAATGGTAGAGAAAGTCAACTTAAGTGATAGTGTCTAGGCGGGCCTAATTTTTTTTGTCATTTCCACATCTTGCCTTTACTCCCAGGCTGAGACCCGAGCAGAGTTTGCCGAAAGGTCTGTGGCAAAGTTGGAGAAAACCATCGATGACCTGGAAGGTAAAAGGGATACTCCCCTGCACCCCCAAACCTTTTTAAGTAGGTCCACACTCCCCATGACTGTCAGTCAGTCTGTCTCTTATCTTTACATCCTACTATATTTGCCACTGATAAATTAGGGCTGGACTACCTAACACTCCAGATTCCCGTGGTCAGTGCCTACCGTTCAAGTACTTGTAGCTAGTACAACTCCAGTGCTTCTCAAACTTAAGCGTGTGTGCAAATCCCCCAGAGAGGTTTTAAAATGCAGATTCCTAGGTCCTACTCCCTAGTGATTGCTGACTTTGGCCTGGAGAATTTGTTTGCTTAACAGGCTCTCTGGTAAAGCTCATGCTGCTGGTCCTCAGACCACACTCTAAGTAGCACCGATATAGACAATTCTGTCTCCAAGTGCAATACAATAGAGCTAGCTATATCACAGAGCCTTCTTTATTAAATAGAGAGCTATTTGGTTTA
Source organism: Pteropus alecto (assembly GCF_000325575.1). Lineage (NCBI taxonomy): Eukaryota > Metazoa > Chordata > Mammalia > Chiroptera > Pteropodidae > Pteropus > Pteropus alecto. The sequence goes on from NW_006438906.1 coordinate 155,428, forward strand.
ATATCTACATTTGCAAGACAACATTAATGGAAAACACTATTTTAAGCTAGAGTTGGTGAAAACAAATATGTAGTTGCTAGTCTGTGGCTATTTCTCACTGTGTAAAACTATCTTTCTATTCTATGATAACCCTTCACGTTCATAATTCCCATTTCTCTTGCTTCCAGTCTTCTCAGGCAAGCCCCAATTTTATCTCCAACTTTGTAGGACTTTAGACATTTTTGGCTTGAACACTCTTCCCTTGAAACAAGCATTCCTGTTTATCCAAAGCACTGTGCCCTCAGGTCCCCAGAGAGGCAAGAATTCCCGGGACAAGAACTAATTTAGGGTACAGAGAAGATAAAAGACACAGTGGTACAGAGAGGGGAGGAGGGAGCCCTAACAGCTGTCCAGCCTGTTCTCTGGCCTGTCCCTTTTACTCCATCTCTGTCTGCCTCTATCTGATTCTTGTTCTCTCGTTCCATTACCCTCTCTCCTTCCTTTCCTCTATCCCTCTATTCCCTCTCCCCATACTCCCACCCATCCCTGCACCACTACCCCCAGATGAAGTCTATGCACAGAAGATGAAGTATAAGGCCATCAGCGAGGAGCTGGACAACGCACTCAACGATATTACCTCTCTCTGAGCCCTCACCAGTGTGGCCCCCTTGGCCCCTTCTCTCCTCTCCTTTCCATTCTGTCTATGAGGAGGGGCGCAGGCAGAAGGAACGAAAATTGCCAACATTGCACAACCAGGCTGGGCGCAGCCTAGGAGAACCCCCATCGTACATGCTGCCTGCCCTGGCATTTGCTTCTTCCTTCTATCCATCCGCTACTCCCTCCACCTGCTGGCCTCTACCTCTGCTGCTGAATAAAACTCAACTTGGTCTCCATGCTGTTTTCCTGCCCTCCAGAGAGCACTTCCTTCACTCCCCTAAAAATACTAGTTCAGTGCTGAAACCTTGGCTCTTACAGACACCCCCAGTCTTGTAACACCCCTCCACCACTAAGCTCACCCACAAAACAGTGTGGCCCACATTGAAACCCCCTCTGCACGGGCACTCCCAGTCTTCACTTTCTGTCACTGCTGCATGTGGGCATGTATGACCCCTTCAGTCACCATGAGCCATGTGGTGCTTCTGCAGACCCAGGCCTGTCACTGACTTCAGAGCACTCACCTGGGGTTCCAGGATCTCAAGGAATGGTTAGAAGGGAAATGGGGCGATGAGGTACAGGCAAGGAGGGGGTGGGTGCAGCAAGAAGATTGTGAAAAGTCTGAGATGAATCTGGAAAATCTTTGGATGCCAACAACGTGGGGCTTTCATTGCAGGTCTGTTTTCTGCCTCCAATCTGTCTGTCTGGCTAGCCTTCCCTTTCCTGGCTCAGTGTTTTGTCTTTCCTTCTGTTTCCAATCCTCTTAAACCTTCTAAAGGAGATGGGCAGATTAGTTTATGACTCAAGCCTTCCCATCCCACCTCCGTGACCCTGAAGCTTTGAGTGAGGCATCCATGTCTGTCCTGGTCAATCCATCCATTCGCCCCTACCAGGGGGTCCTCAGATCCCTGAATGCTTGTGTCTTCATGTGCACAAGCATGTCTGTTTGTCACACCCCCTGTCCATGCCTTCACGTCTCTTCTCTCATGTCTCCCCTCCCCTTCCTCATGTGCTGCTTCCTCTCACAGAGACCTTGGCCAGTGCCAAGGAAGAGAATGTGGAGATTCACCAGACCCTCGACCAGACCCTACTGGAACTCAACAACCTGTAAGGGCTGGCCTTGCCTCCAGCCAGGCTATAGTTGCCACCCAACCCAATAAAACAAATTACTGGCATCACAGGGCCCTTTAAGCTTTTATTTGGTGTTGGCGATGGCGGTCTGAGAGGATGCCTGAGGGAAGCAATGGAGTTGGAAGGACCCCTGGGTGAGCAGGGCCTGGGTCTGTGTTCTGTGACAAGGCTTCCTTTTCAATGGGAGCCAAGGGGTGGGGGTGCTGGGCTCACTGAGGAGGGTTGTGAACAGGCTGTGTGAAACAGGCCCAGTAGGGCTGGGAGGACATCCTAGCTCTTACTCTCTACAAGGCAATGGAGCTGCTGTCAGTGGCACTGTCCCATTCCAGCAGGTGGCTGAGCCAAACACAATCTGATGACAAAACTGCAAAGCTACACAGATTTTACTTGAGCAGCGTGAAAGCCCAAAAGCCTAAATGTGATTTTAAGCCTAGAAGCTGAGCCTGCTCTACCCTCAGACACATACACTGTCACACACACACACACACACACACACACACTCTCATTCCAACAATATCAGTGATTTCTGCCCCTTTCCTGATAGAATGCCACCGCCGCCCCCCACAAAGATGTCCGTACCCTAACCCTGTGACATGTTACCTTAAATGAAAAAGGGACCTTGTGATTAAGCTCAGGATTTTGAGATGGAGAGATTATCCTAGATTATCTGGTTAGGCCCAATGTCCTTATAAGAGGGAGGCAAGAAAGTCAAAGGCAGTTGCAAGAGATGTAACAATGGAAGTGAGAAGTTGGAGCGATGCAAGGAAGGGTCCACAGCCAAGGACTGCTTGGCTTCTAGAGGCTGAAAAAGGAAACATCCTCCCCTCAGTGTCCAGAAGGAACCAGCTCTGCCAATACTTTGACTTTAGTCCATAAGATTCATTTTGGACTTACGACCTCTTGAACTCTAAGAGAATAAATTTGCATTACTATTAAGTTTGTGGTAGTTGTTACAGCAGTAATAGGAAATGAATACACCACCCTGATTTGGGGAACAAAAATACCTTCCACACATTTTATTAGAAAAAAAAAAATTTTAATCTTTGTTAGTTAAAAAGTGTCATGGGCAGGATAGAACAAAGTCTCCAGCTCCCATTTCAGATTCTTCTGTCTGGCTTCTTCATGTTCTCCACGTTCCAGGCCTCTAGGCAGCACTCTCAGTGACCTCTGCTGGGTGGTAGCTAATATCCCCTTTGGTCCCACCTGGGTGTCTATACAATAGGGAAGCCTAATCAGAAAACTGGCCCAGGATGAGCTTATTTGTGTCCAATTTTCTTAAAGTGTTCTGGTCTCCACGTAGGAGGTGGGAGCTATCCCTGAGAGAGGGGTCAGCATAATACATACCTTCGCTGCCTTCTCATTTGCACAAGGCAGGCAATGCTGGTGACAGCAAAGAGGATGCCAAACACCAGGGCCAGGACGTCACCTGGAGAGAGGAGAGGATGACTCAGGAAGTGAGCCTGTAGGGTCCCCCAACCCCTGTCCCAAGTTCTCCAGCTGCCCCGCAGCATCTCAGAATCCAGAAGAGGCCAGCAAAGGGATGGAGTGGATACATAGGAACGAATAAGATATAAACACCTTTTTTCCTTCCTAAAAAGAGGCTGTTGGGGGAGAAAGATGATCAGAGATTTCTGAAGCTTCATTCTGACCAACTCTTGCCATGGGGAAAATAGTGGAACCCCCCTGATCTTGATCTGACACTATCCCACAGGGTTGGAGATCTGTTCTACAGAAAAGGAGAGGCAGCAGAGGTGGTCCTGACTAGTACCTGGGGCTGAACAGTGCCAAGGGGTGGCCACAGCATCAGGAGCTAGAGGAAGAACATAAACTCACCAGCAGCGAGGCAGGAATTCAGGCGGACTGTAGAGACAAAGAAAACAGCTAGGAGCTGGGACCACCAGTGACTAACAAATGAAATATGGGATGATGAGGGACCAATGGCTGAGGGGACATGGTCATATGAGACACCAGACAAAGCCGCACCTGGCTCAACGGTCTGCTCCACTCCAGTAGGGAAGGAGGCCTCAATTATCCGCCCATTCAAAGGCTGCATGGCTCGAAAGTTCATCTGTAGCCGAGTGTCCTCAGGTCCCCACAGGGAGCCAGAGAGAGTGTGGAGCTAGGGAGGTCATTAGACAGTGGGGGAGGGCTCAGGACAAGGAAACAAAAGGGTCACAGGCCTACTCACGGCCAGCACCTCAGGGCTTCACCCTCCATGTCCCTCTAATCTCCCACACTGCCTCCTCTTTCTCACCTCATCCTATACCCATTTTCCCCACATTCCCTTTGTCACCACCATGCCGCAAACCCCACCTGCTTAGCACTCAGCCTCACTGTCTGGTTGAACACAGTCCAGATGACCCCCTGGGCACAGGGGGGTGTGGTCAGAGACCCCTCATATCGGAAGTAGCGGCTGAGGTCGGAAGGCAGCAGTGCAGATACATCCAGTCCTGGGACCCAAGTCTCTGAGTCTGTGGAGAGGACCTGTGCTGGAATCCCACCTAGATCACTCCCTTCTGAAGCTTTGAGGTATAGGGATATAGTTTCATATCCCAGAAGCCAAGTTGACTCAATTCCCTGAGACCACTTCTTCACTCAGTGTTTCTCTACCCGTAACTCAGCACAAGACATAGCTCAGAAGAAAGAAAAGGGCTTTGGAGAGAATTGCTCCTTAGGTCTTCCCTCTGAGTCTTCACTTTGCATACTGTGATAACATGCTGGACCACAGATTTAAGCCCAGAGTGAATCAAAAGGCAAAATGAGCTGAATAACTTGTAAATAAATATAAATATTTATAACTATAAAAAAAATGGAAAAAAAAATCAAAAAGCACAGTTCCCCCTAGTTTAGCAAAACTTAAGGTCCAGTAGGGTAAGTAAGGTTTAAAATGACCCGGAGTGACTGAGAAGGAAAAGAAGATTTCCAACAAAAGTATTTATAAATTTAAAATATTTGATACTTGTAAGGAGAATAGACAGTTCTCAGAAAAATTTTAGCTCCAATCCCTGAAATTCCAAACAATTTTTTGGTCTTACTTGGTTTTTGTCTTATTTTGTTCTTTGATTTTTGTTTTTTAACCATAAAGGCAGTGGGGCAGCAGTTTGCTTTTGTCTGTTTGTCTCTGTTCAACTTCATAGTTACTATCAAGATCATAGCCAATTCATACATCAACCCTCCCTCTGTGGGAGGGACCACATCTCCATACCTTCCTCAGCAATTTCTTCCAAATGTGACAGCAACTGCTCATAGGCACTGTTTTCTTCAGGGCCTTCCTAGAAGATGACAGGTGCAAGACAGGTGATACATGTATCTAGGGCCACGGCTGGAGCCCTGCAGGCGAGGTAGAGTTCCCACGGTCCTCCCTCATTCCTCAGCTCTAAGAATGCTGAGGGAACACAAAATCTTATGTATTATTTATTATTCAAAGTCTTCTTACTCTTACTCTGCAAACTAACCTAATGAGCTTGGCAGGATAGTTTTCGATGGCAAATTGGAGAATGAGGAGGAAGGTGGGCTACTTTACTAGGACACAAGGCCTTCATGGCCCAGGCCCAACTCACTTTTCAAGACTCATTGCCACCTCCACACATTTCATGCCCCATCCCCCAAAACCATAATAACCTTTGTATTCATTACATCTGCATTCGCATTAATAATTTATATGTTGACTTTTCGAGCAAGGACGTGTTATTTCAAGGCGCTTCTCTGAACTCTATGCTGTGAGGCCGATGTTACGGAGTCAGGGCATGAGTGAGGCTACCTGGGGTCTTGCCATCCCCCCATTTTACTAGCTTCTAATCATCATGTATGTAGCCTTGATCATTACAGGTTCAAAGAGGTCACTAAATGTTTCTCTAGACTTTATTGTAATTTACAAAGAGGAAATTATGGATTATAGAAACATTAGAGAAATTACTCTTCCTCATGCCCACTTTATTGCAGCTGCCATCCCTCGAATTTGCCATATTCTGAGCCCTTGCACATGCCGTTTGCTCTGCATAGAGTATCGCCTTTTCTTTCCCACTAGTGAAGGCTTCCAGTTTCACCTCCTGTAAGAAGCCTCCCCTGACTACCTCTTTTCTTTGTCCTTTGTATATGTTTACCCTGTCAGCTTCCCTCACTGGCTGTGGACTCCTTAGAGACGAGGATCAAGGGTTTCTGAAACCTTTTTGTGGCCCAGGGCCTGGCTCACAGTGGGTGTTTAATGAATGAACTACTGAGTGAATGAGGATAATAGCCAGGTGCCTGAGTGAGCGTGCTGGGATGGGGTCTCTGGGGGCAAGATACGCTGAGCCCCAGGGCATGGGGAAACAGGCTGTGGGAAGAGTCCAAGCCTGGTACCTGCAGAAAGACGGCCAACACAGCCAGGCCCCCTGGGCGCCCCAAGGCCTCGTCAACTTTGGCAAATGCAGTGCTGAGGTGAACCACGTGGATCTGGAGAGGAGAGGTGGGTAGAACTGGGCAAGATCCCTTGCCCTGCGTCCCCTTCGTCCCTCCGCGGAGAGCTGCGCCCTCACCTCGGCAGGGAAACGGTGGCCGCCAACCGTGTGCTCCGAGCCGGGTCGATCCGCAGCGCCCCAGTGCAGATGTAACTGCAGGGCCCGGTACTCCCTCCCGGGACCCAGGGCCATCTCCAGCCCGGGAGGCAAAGTCAGCTGCACTGCGGAGGGAGAGCAGGTGAGAGGTCCCGGCCCCACCTCTGAGAGGCAGCCTAAGCCCCCAGCACCTCCGGGATCGTCCCCATTCCCTAGGCCCCATCCCCTCCCCAGATAACCCCCACCTCTTCCCTGAGGCTCCGCCCCGGGACCGCCTCACCCGTGTGGCCATTATTGCGCAGGCGCAGTTGTGGGAGTGGCGGGAGCTCAAAGCCAAAGAGTTCCACGGGTTGCAGGGCGGGGCAAAAAACGGTGCGGTCCGGACGGATATCTACCGGGGACTGGAAGCGGCCAGCGCAGGCTGGGGACATCTGGGGCCAGGGCAGGTCGCCTGTGGTGGGAGAGTATGGACAGGAAGTCCGATAAGATCAAGAATTTTTAGGGACAAGGGATAGAAGAGATGAGGGGGTGGAGTCAGAAGACACTGGGGCGGGAAATAGAAATCAGGGATGGGGACAGAGACGGGTGCGGGCGTTGTCGGGGCCTGGCAGACCCGAATGCGGTGTGGGGGGCACCCAGGACCAACGTTCGGGGGTGGTTTGGGGTTAGATCAGAGCTGAGTACCCAAATTGAGTCCGTGCAGGGGTTCAGTGCCTCACCTCCGTAGCGCCAGTGACTGTGGGCATCCCCTGTTAAAAGTGAAGGATGAGAAGGCTGATCTTTGAGCCCAGTCCCTCCCGGATGGCCAGGACGAGGTAGGTCTCGCATCACAAACTCAGATGCCTTACATTTGTTAGCAGGTAACAAATGCCTAAAGCGAGCCAGGTGTAAAGCACAATAGAGTGCAGCCAAACAACACCACAGCTGGTGGGCCACACAAAGATCCTACTGGCCCTGGAGATACCAGTTCGCAACCACTGCCTTAGTAAATGGGTGGGGACCACAGTCCCCATACCCAAATCAGTAGATCCTCTTTCCTTTCTCCCTCACCCATCACTCTTCCCTTTCTGGTCTCCTAACTCTTTTTCTAAAGTTTCTGGCTTGGGAGTCGAGATACCAGGTCCCCCTACCTGCTATTTCCTTCTTCCTAGGTCTTAGTTTCCTCACCTGCAGACTGAAGATGAGGGGATTTCTACAAGCCTTTCTTGTGCTTCCTCTGGTATCCCCATCTTTTCTCTTCTCATACTCTTCTTGCTACCTGTTTTCTCTTTTCGCATTCCTAATCTCTTTCTCCTCTCCAACCTTCCTCATTATTCTTTCCCACCTCTTCCTGCTTACCTCTCTCCATCTATGCCTCACATTTGTCTCCCCATCTGTTCCCTTCTAGCTCTGAAAAAGGGAAAGGGTTTAGTGGCACGAGAGCCCCTGGGGTTGGGAAAGGCTACTGAATAATATCTGCCTGGGCTGGGGTTTAGTGAAAGGAGACACAAACCTCCTGGAGCCTAGCTTTGAAGGACTGATGACCACTTACCTTTGTTGTTCCTGTGGGCATTATTCTGGGGACCTTGAGTGTCCCTGGGAACCTCAACAGTAGGGAGATCCTCTAACTTCAGAGAGTCTTCTCCTGATTCAGGCTTCATTTCAGGTGGGTCCTCCTCTCCAGGTGGATCTTCTTCACTGGGTAGGTCCTCCTTGCCCGGTGGATCATCTTCCCCAGATGAATCTGCTCCTACGGAGGGAGTCGCCTGCATCTGGTCTAGGCTCTGGGGATGGGCAGGTAGCAGCAGCAGCAGTAACAGCAGCACAGTGGGGCCCGGGGCAGGGGCTGAGATCAACAGAGGGAGCCAGGAGCTGGGGCACAGGAGAGCCATGTGGCTGACTGTAGGGTGTCCCAGACACGGTGTGTACGGGCTGTACGTGCATTGGAAACAGGAGCTGGGTGGGGGAGGAGCAAACCCGGAGGAGAGCAGGCTGACTCACAGAGTGCCCTTTTGTAGAGATGGAGCCAAAGTCCCTCACAACTCTCTGGCTTTGTGCCCCCTGCCCGATACTAAAGCCTGGATGAGGGTGGAGTGAGGGCAGGTATGTGTGCAGGCACAAGGTTATCGGGGTCATGGGCTCAGCCTGGAACCCAAGGTACCACCTGGCACTGCACAGGCTTTCCCTGGCACCGCCCAGCTGCCTGCCAGCTAGCCTCAGCTAACCCTGGCCTGCTTCCCAGTCCCAGGCAGAGAAGGGGAAAGACAAGGAGCTGGGGCCCCCACATCTTCTGGTTGAAAGGGGAGCAGCCCATGTGTGCATCTTCCCACAGGGAGCAGGTAAAGGGGTAGGGCAAGCTGCTTTGGGAGCCTGAGGGTGGGTGGATTGGTAGGTGGGAGATTAATTTGAGTATGAATGGAAAACTGAGTATATGTATGAGAGGGACTCTGATGGGTTTAAACTACATTTATTTTTCATCACATTATACCTCTGCTCATTGGCTTCCCACTGCCTACCAAAGTATCTTCCATTTGCCCATCTTCTCCCTATAGTTGACTACCACGTCCCTTCAAAATCTTACCTGGGACCTTTCCACCTTATATCATACCACCCTTCATACTTAAGCCAAATTAAACTATTCATTTTTTCCCTAAAACCTTTGTCTTCATTCATCTACTCACTGCAAGGAATGCCATTCACAAATATTTATTTAGCATGTACCATATGTCAGGCACTGGGCTAAAAGTACATGAATGAATAAGACACAGCCCCTGTCCTGAGGAGCTCACTGTCTAAGGAGTGAGGGCAAACATCGTAAGATTTAGGGGCAAGAGATGAATTCTGCCTCAGAAGGTAATACAGAAGTAGGCAAATTATCATCAGGGCTGCGGAGAAGCAGAAGTTCAATTGGTGAAAACAATGGGGAGAATGGTATTCTGGGCAAAGGGGAAGCCTCAAATATTTTGGACAGGAGAATGATAGAATCCAGTTCTCATTAGGACATGTTGAGGGCTGGTGTGTAGCATGATTGTAGGGGGAGAGTGGGTGCAAGGAGATGAAGAATAAGAGGACCCCAAGAATGGGCTTGGGTTCCCAGTCTCTGCCTGTTCATTTAACGAACATCGAGCCTCCTCCAATCTTCCAGGTACTGTTCTAGACCCTAAGGATGCAGCAGCATTGGACTGGAGAACAGCCTCTACTATTCTGTAGCTCACATTCTAGTAAGGCCTCTATGGCTTCAGCAAAACAGATGAGAGAATAAAGCCATCTCAGGAGGTTCATATTTGGAACTAACATTCAGTAGGTACATGCCTATATGGTTGTATTAGGTTAACATATTGAAATATTTCTAAATTTGTTGGTAACTAGCCCTTCAATCCAGGGTATTCCTTTTACCCCAACTCCTCCCTTGGTACTCTCCTGACCTCCTCAAGATCTAAAGCGGTAATGCCTGGTACAGCAGGGGACCCAAGACTCCACTTGAATGCCTCAGCCAGTTTCCACTCTGATGAATCAGTGCTTGTGAACCGACTACCATATTAAATAGTTTCACTATCTCCCCTGTTTAAATCCCTTCTATTATTCAAGACTCAGTGCAAAGGCTACCTGTTCCAGGAAGTCCTTCTTGACTAACTGCACCACAGGAATTGATTTCTGGTACCTCAGCTACCACAGTGCTTTGCCTGCTCTCACTTGCCCACTATATAATTCATATTAGGATGATTTATGACATTTTATCTGCTCTAATAGCCTTGAGCTCCATAGCAGGGTCCAATATTTGATTGACTGAGTCATTCTTTTATTCAACAACCATTACTGAGCATTTCTCTGAAGATCACCTTGTCTGAGCTTGGGAAAAACCAAATTGACTAAGATGACTTCCCTGCCCTCAGGGAGCTTATTGTCTGTGATCTGGGTGTGTCAACCCATTTCAGGAGCATGACATTACGTTTTTATGGCACTCCAAATTATCTGCCTTGTCAGAGTGACTGCCATACTGTATACCAAAACTTGTATGGCTGAATAGCAATTGCCCTCCAAGCAGTCAGTTTAGGAGATAACTAGCCTATAATCTAGGTTGCCATTTCTGAAGCCGAATTAAGACCCATCCATCCATGGCTATCTGATCCAGTGCACTCTGCATGGTCAGCTCATTGTCAGGCAGCTGTGTTGTCAGCACCCTGGTTGGACTCTCCTGACACATGAAAAGTCCATGGTACTATCTAAATTGGATGGACCAGGACAGGAGGGAATTTGGTGAGCTAATTGAGGTGGATGAGGTCATGGGAAGCACAGGGGACAGAAGCACCATGCTTCTGGAGTCTGGAGTCTATGTCTGGACATCTTTCTCCAACATGTGCTGAATGGTTTTTCCTTTTTAGGTCTCTGTCAGATCTCTTTGTACACTTCTCTGTGGCACTCTTATGTCCACACATCTCCCCACCCTCTCTGCTGCTTTGCCAGTATTTCAGAGCTCACATCTGTGTCTAGGTGCAGATCTTTGTTATAGCACCCTAATTTTCCATATGCCATTCTGCATGGTGCTGCCTCTTTCTTGAGCTGTCTCTGTGTATGACTGTGTCTCTGGTCTGGGTGGGGAATGTGGACTCTGACCCTGCATTGTTCCTTCACAGCTGGGAGTCTGCCAAATTTGAGCTCTCAGAGTCTTGTTCTCTGAGCCTCCCCAGGTTGAGACAGAGTGTACTCAGGACTGACTGACTGGGGAACCGCCCCCCCCCCTCCACCCCATGCATGACCTTAAGGCCAAGTCTTTGGTCATTAGGGTTTGTTTCTATCCCAGGGTTTCAGAGGAGGAGAGAGTAATTAGCTGGTGGGTAGGGGGAGAAAAAGCCCTTTAGTCCCCAGATGTGGATTAGAAGCAAAGACAGAGCAAAGCCCTTCTGGAGCCTTGAGGCTGACCTGTAGTTCTGGCCCATCTCACCATCTGTGTTAGTTTCCTAAAATTGCTGTGACAAGTTGCACAAACTGGGTGGCTTAGAACAATAGAATTTTTTTCTCTCACAGTTCTGGAGGCTAGAAATCTGAAATTGAGATGTTGGCAGGGCCCTGCTCCTCCTGAAGTCTCTATCTAGGGCCTCTTCTAGCTTCCGATTGCTCCAGGCATTCTTTAGCTGTGGCTGCATAACTCCAATCTCTGCCTGCAACTTCACATTGCCTTCTTCTCTTGCCCCTGTCTCTCCACGGGATGTCTCTTTTAGGAACACTTGTTATTGGATTTAGGGCCCACCAGGATAACCCAGAATGAAGTTATCTCAAGCTCCTTAGCTTAATTACAACTGCAAACACCCTTTCTCCAGATAAATTCACATTCACAGGTTCTAGGGGTTAGGATATGGACATACCTTTAGGGGGAACACCATTTAGCCCACTATGCCATTAGGAATTTTAGAACTGAAGTGAATGCACAGGATGAGAAAAAATGGGTTTGTGTTGGCAACTGTCATGCCCATATCCCTCTTCATACTCTTTACAGGCAGTTTCATCCACTCCCATGGCTTCTATAAGTTGATGAAAGCCAAGTATCCCCAGGTTGGACACTCCCCTCTATGTCAGATCCACAACCACCTGCCTGCTTAATAGCATCCCCACATCTTTAGTGATACGACTGAGTTGCTGGTTTGAACTAACCATAGGGCCTACCTGCCTCTGAACTTGCCAGTTGCATGAGTTGATAAATTGTTAATGTTTAGCCACTTTGAATTACTGTTACTTTGACATAGTCTCACTGATATAAATTCCCTCCATGGTTTGGCCTCTGAATGTCTCTCTGTTCTCCTGTCTCATTACTCTCTCCTTTGCAGTCTATGCTCTAGTCTTACTGAACTTCTAGCAGTCCTTTGAATGCACTGCATGCATGCGTGGAGTATGAGTATGTGTGTGTGTGTGTGTGTGTGTGTGTTATCTCCAAGTCTTTGTCCATGTTGTTTCTCTCTCTCTCTCATCTCTCCTCCACTGCCAGCCCTGCCCTACCAGGTTTTGCTCATCCTTCATGTATCATCAGTTCGTGTCATTTCCTCCAAGAAGCCTTGCCTTCTCTGACTCCTAGCCAGGTCAGTCCTGACCACATACAAGCCTATACTTCCCTTGTAACATTGATCTCACTTTATGGTGACTCTTTACCATGTCTGCCATGGTGGACTATAAGCATCCATAACATCATGGGTCATATTTCTGTTGTCCACTATTTCATCTCCATGCCTAGCACAGGATGTGGGATATAAGAGGCATTTAATTTTTGTGGAATAACTGATGATTGTTGTTCAAAGCATCCCTAGGGCTTCTCTAGCATCCAGTGAGTTGAAAGCAGGGGTTGAGGGTAATTAAAGGAAAGAGAAGTTGTTGACTGCCCTCTTATCCCCTGGCCCCTCCTTTCTTTGGCTTTGGGAGCAGAATTGGGAGTAGAGTCTGTTCCAAGTAGAGCCTTGCTCTGTGGAAGACTTGATCCCCAGAGAATCAGCTGTCTCCAAGTGTCCCCAGTGTATCTTCTCAGCTTTGTCCTATTCCTCCTCCAAGGTTGGATGATTCCCCAACCTGAGCTCACTGTAGGCTATTTCTTGCCCTTCTTCCATCTACCCAAAGCAGACTCACACACTAGCAGCACACCCAAACATACCAGTCACCACTGCACCCCAAGTGCTGTGCTCCATTTTCATCACCTGGGCTCATGGTGATACTGATTACCATGGGATTAAATGCTCCCTTCCTCACTTGAGCTCCTAGTGCAGACTGTCATGCATTCTTTTGAGACAGTGTAATCAGTCCTCTACCTATAAACTGGTATATCCACCAGTTTCCTTGGGACCCGAGTTCAGGGTATAGTCTGACCCAAGCTCTTTCCTCCATCAAGCCCTTCAAGTTGTTTCTCCCTGATTTAAACCAGCATTTCTCTTTCCTCAGAATCCTTAGGATGTCAGGGCTAGAAGGGACCACAGACTCCTGACAATACCTTGGTTCTTGACTTGGGACACAGATTCCTAGGAATCCGGAATGGTAGGAATGGAGTCTAAAGTCTACCCAACATTGTTTTTTAATAGCAGTTTTTCTTCTAATTACAAAGTAATGCTCAAGCAGAAAATTTGGGAAAGGCAAAAAAGTATAGAGAATTTTTAAAATCACCCTATTTGTCCTGTTCACTCCTGGCCCTGATTAAGTGCTTAATAAATATTTGTTGAATGAATTATTTTCAAACTCATCACTCAGAGATAAAAACCACAATTACCTTTTGATTGTTTATCCTTCCAGTCATATATATTATACTTAAATGGGACCATACTGTACAAACAGCTTTGTAGCCTGCTTTTTTTCCTCTCGGCAATATACTATGTATGTTTTCCCATGTTGATAGCTTTTTTTTTTACATCATTTTATGCTTTTATTTTATTCCTTCAAATGGCTGTACCATAGTTTCCCTACCCAATTTACTACCTCTAGACATTTGGGAGAGGGGTCCAGTTTTTTGTTACAAACAACACTATGCCACACACCCTAGTACATACATTTTTGTCCACATATCTATTTTTTTACAATTCATTCCTAGAAAGTGGATTTTCTAGGTCATAAGAATAGGCACATTTAAAGATTTTTCATGCATACTGAAAAAATGGCACTGCCAATTTACCCTCCAGGGCTACTGCCAATTTTTTAAAAGACTTAAATAGAAAAATCTGGTACATATTATCTTTAACTAGGTAGCACAGACTAACTCCAGGCTTTTGCCATTGTCCATAGTTAAGCAATTCTGAACTACCCTGTTAGTTATTGGCAACTGCTGACCAGAAAGCTATGTAGCTGTCCGATTTGGAACAAAAAAAGGAGTTAGTGAATTAAAACCTATAAACTTTTGTCCTTGGGCCAAAATATTTCAAACCTGGTGACCCATGAGAGTTCCTAGTTGTAAAAGCATTGGGAACGACTGAACTCCAGCGTCTGGCATGGGCCAGGACAGAATATGTACCGTAACTATTGTGTCCTCTTCCCAAATGGGACACTGAGGCCCTGCCAGTGTCTGCACCGCCCCCAAATCGGCTGACTCAAAGTCCAGGCTGCTGCCCCAACTAAGTACCACTCAGAGGACCACCCACCTGTCCTACCCGCCCTAACCCAGCGGGGGCCACGCACCGACAGGCGACACCCTGGCGGTGGGGCGAGGCCGTAGCGGAGGTGGGCAGAGGCGGGTTGCCTGGCCTTCGCGCATGCTCCGTCCTGCGCGCACCTCCCGGCGCCAGGGGGCGCGCTCCTCTCCGCGAGCCTGCCCCCGTGGTCCCGCCCCCGGAGCGGTTGGAATTTGAATCTCAGGCGGGCTGTAGCTAGAAGTGACTACAGATCTGCCAGGGATGGAGAACCTGTGCCCCAGAGCTCGGTGTCCGGTGCAAGAGCAGCGTGCCCGCTGGGAGCGGAAACGCGCCTGCACCGCCCGAGAGCTGCTGGAGACCGAGCGGCGCTACCAGGAACAGCTGGGGCTGGTGGCCACGGTGCGGGCCCGGCACGCCCTCCCGTATGGGGTGGGACCCCAGGGTGTGAGGGGACTCTAGGGTGTGGGTGGTGACCGCTCTGCGCGGTCGGTGACCCAGTATATGGGGTCACCTTACACTGTCCGCCTGCATTTGGGGGTCGGTAAACTTCTACAGTTTCTAGCTGCTCCTTGGCGTTGGCCTCTTCCTGCAGACTATATACTGATATTCTCTCCTTCCGCAGTACTTCGTGGGGATTCTGAGAGCCAAGGGCACATTGCGACCGCCAGAGCTCCAGGCACTGTTTGGGCCCTGGGAGCTCATTTATGGCGCCAGCCAGTGAGTGGAGGGGGCATGGGGAGAGGGGCGGAGGGAGAGACCTGGCCTCTGCCAATGTACTGAGTTCAGAGTCGGAGAATCAGGTTCATACTCCGTGTCTGTCAATTACCTCACCTGTGGTCTTGGCCCAGTGCCTTAACCTGCCCCAGTTCTCCCTCTGTAGATGGGTAGTGGCATTACTCTGGACCAGGGTTGTGAGAATTAAATGAGGTGCTAGAGCAGTTACTTGGCAGCTCTTTTGTTGTTTTCACCCATGCAGAGAGCTGCTTCCCTACCTGGAAGGAGGGCACTGGGGACAGGGGCTAGAGGGCTTCTGCCCCCATCTAGAACTCTACACCCAATTTGCTGCCAACGCAGAGATGTCCTGGACCACCCTGCAGGTAACCGGAAGATGACCTCATCTTTCTTTTCTTCCTCTGTTGCTGCATAGATTACATCTGGAGACCCAAACTTCATACTGTTCCTGCATTTATGTAGCCCTCTGGGTGCCCAGTTCTGTGCTAAGTTCCCTGTAGGGAGCACACAGCTTACTGAAGGCTGGGGACGTGTACACAGATGAATACAATATAGGAGCGGCTTCTCTCCCTGCTGCCAATCCTTTCCCCATCATTCCAGAAGCAACTAAAGAAAAGCAAACGTTTCCGGAGGTTCGTGCGGCTTCAGGAAGGCCGCCCTGAGTTTGGGGGCCTTCAGCTCCAGGACCTGCTCCCTCTGCCTCTCCAGAGGCTCCAGCAGTGAGTGAACTCACCCTGACTCAGCCAACTTCTCTTTTCTGAGTCTGTATGACTACTGTCCTCAGCTTTGTTGAGTTCCATGGGGTCTGTCCTAAGACCTCTCTCCTGGAACAAAGTGCTCCTAAAATCCTTTTGCAAGAGGAAATGTGAACCCACTGGACTACCTGGGGTCTGCAGCCTCAGTCCCTTAGCTAGGACTGTGGAACCCTACATTAAAGTGAGAGGGCCTGTAATAGGGCTAGTGACAGGGTACCTGGAAGAGTTTGCTGAGGTAAGAGACTAGCCTAGTGTAGAGTATCTGTCGCTGGGGATGAGTTAAGAGTTTATAGTCGGGTTGTCTAGCACCCTCCTGGGATTGATTAACTGTCATCTTGGGATCTGAACTCTCAAACTATAGTCAGTTTGCCCCTGACCCTTCAGTGTGGGATGGAAGACGGCCATGTAGTATGAGCCCAGGTTTTGAAAGAGGAGATAAATAGCCAGAAGCAGATCTTTCCTGGCCGTGCAGCTGAAGTATGTGTAGGGGGTGATGTGTGTGTTAGAGGGAATTTTGCCCAGCTCTACTTCCCTTCATAGACTTCCAACTGTCTAATTCCAGGTATGAGAATCTTGTCATTGCTTTGGCTGAAAACACAAGTCCCAACAGCCCTGACCACCAACAACTCACACGTATGTTCTTGCTCTGCCAAAACTCAAGGCAGGAGGCTGCCTCTCTTGTATCTTTCTGGTCTTGACCTCCAACAATGGTATGGCCCTATCTTCCATTGACATGTACATGATGTCCCTAATTGTCCTGCCTTCTCTTCGAGAAGTTAGACGGTGACCCTGGTCCCCTGGGAATAGCCTGTCTTTCATCATCATCATCAGTGACTACCCAGAGTCAAAGTTATCCTGGGAATGGGGTGGGGGATGCTATTTCCAGGGGCTGCTCGGTTGATAAGTGAGACCATCCAGACAGTCCACACCATTGGTCAGAAACAGAAGAATGGCCAGCACCTCCGTCGTGTCCAGGCTCTGCTTGGTGGACGCCAGGCAAAGCGGTTTACCTCAGGTAGTTTGCGTACTTCCCTTTTCTTACCCCTCTTCCTCCATATTGCCAGCACATACCCGTTTCCTCAGCCTCCCTTTCCTTCTATTCCCATGGATCATAGTCCTAGAGCTGTACCAGAATAACAGCTCTTCCATCTCCTAGGTCGCTGGTTCCTACGCCAGGGCTGGCTGTTGGTAGTTCCTCCCCGTGGGGAGCCTCGGCCCCGAATGTTCTTCCTCTTCTCTGATGTGCTCCTCATGGCCAAACCTCGACCCCCATTGCAGCTGCTGCAGAGTGGCACCTTTGCCTGCCGGGCCCTCTACCCCATGGCCCAGTGTCAACTCCACAGGGTCTTTGGCCACTCAGGAGGCCCTTGTGGTGGACTGCTCAGTGTAAGTAATAGGTGGGAGTCCTAGTTAAGGTAGGAGAGGCCCAAAATATACCTCAAATGTATATGTACCTGTTTATCTCCTCAGTTTGCGCCTCTTTAATAAGAACTGAGCCATCTACACATTGAGGGAGGATAACTGGGGCCTGTGGTTCATACCTAGTTCTCACCTCAGTCCTGAATTACCTCCATGGGAGCAGCAAGGCCTTCAGCTTTGGTCTGGACCTTTCTGAGCCATGCACTAAGAAGTGGTCTCTCCTTAGTTGTCCTTTCCCCATGAGAAGCTACTGCTTATGTCTACAGACCAGGAAGATCTGTTGCACTGGTACCACAGTCTGACTTTGGCCATCAGGTAAGTTGTGTCTTCCCTCAGGTAGAGTGTTGTAATGAGGCTCAGGAGCTAGAGATGAGCAGCTCTGATCTTATCTCATGTTCTACATCTGTCTGGGACCCCTATCCTCATCCCATGGGTGATTTTGTCTGAATAGAGAGCTCATGCTAGTCCCTGAACTGACTGTCTTCTCTCAACAGCAGCCAGAAGAACTAGAAGAATCATATAAACTCCAGAACTCAGGATACTTTACGGATAGGTCAGGGTCAGGAGTATAAAGGAAACTTGTTTAGTACTAAACAAAACACAGATCCCTTCATGGTTTGCCTGGGACCAAGCCAAACTGGGTTATTTGACTAGCTCTTATGAATCAGGAAACCAAGTCTGACCCAACGGAACCTCCGCTGAACCTGCCCCTCCAGCACTGATGAGGGGATTTGGGACAAAGTTGGTGCTGTGTCTATGGCCAGTCGTTTTTCAAGGTTGAAGCTTTGCAGACATGGCTATTTTTATGTTGTATGTGGTTTCCATAATTTTCTCACTGGATTTTAGTAAAGTTTTGTTTTTTTGGAAAGGCCTTTCTGTTTCGGCTATGTGCTATGACAAAAGGGATTTCTGTGCCCTGAAGGCTGGCATGACGGTGCTTCAGGAATACAAGGAAAGAACTGGGGCTCCCTCTGTCGTTCAGCTCTCGCACTGGAAGGCAGCATCTTTTTGTCCTAATAAGGGAAGCTTTTCAAGAAGTCCCGGTTGTTCTTAGGCACCTAGTATGGGTACGTGTGTGAGACCAGCTGGAATGGAAAAAGCACACAGGAGCATCCAGTCACAAAAACAGACTTTGTTTTACTAAACCTTCAGCTGTTGTCCCTCCTTGGCAGGGGCTGTGACTGGGGCCCTTTGCCACAGCCTTGCTGCATCTTCTCCTTAGCCCCTGCTCCATTCCCCTGAGAGTAGCTAGGTTCCTTGTCTCTGTGCTCCAGTTCAGGGGCTCCTCCCAGGCCTGACTGTCACCAGCTTCCATCTCGTCCTCCTTTATACATAAGTCCTCAGGAAAGGGTGTGTTGCCCTCTGTGAAGGGAAAGTCAGCCATGTTCCAGTTTCAGAGATTTTGTCTCTACCTCCACCAGACTGTCACCTCCAAATCCATTACCTGATTCTGAAATCTCCACACCCGTATTTGGCTTGTTCTTTTGTAGCAGCTGGTGGATGGTGTGTAACTTCATGTTCAGAAGCTCCTGCTGGGCTCCAGCCAGGGTAGTCACACTGCAGATATGTCCACTCAGAGGCTGCCCAATCTATGTTCCCGACTCTTACACCTACCACACATTGCTCTCCTTACCGCTCAAAAAGGGGGTCCAGCTGAGTCATCAGATTGTTCAGGTGTTGCTCTGTCTGGGCCAGCTGTTGTGTCAACTGGGCCAGCTGTTGCTCTAGAGATAAGGGAGAAAAGGAGAGGGGTGGTTACTTACCTTCTGCTGTGCCCTACTCCCCTGCCAAGCCCAGACTTCTGCAAAACCCACCTGACTGCAATGATTCCTTCTTGCCTGCCTTCTCTTCAAGAACAGCAGCCTCATCTTTCCCCTGCTATGGAAGAAGGAAAGGGCAAATACTGCAACGAGGCTTTCCATTATTTCAGTCTCCAAAGCCAGTAAGAGGAGGAGGAAAATTTGAAGTGGAGAAAGCTTTTGGGTTTTTACCTCAGAATCACAATCACATCTAGTCCAGCTTCTCACACAGGACATGAAGCAACATGTCAGTATGCCCCCACATGTGGTCATTCAGTCTACTGAACTCTACCTCCAGGAAAGCAGCTCCCTCAGGTTTGATAAAGTTCTAGGTGTTACTTTACATACAAAACCAAAATTTGTCCTTTATGTATCTTCTTTCTATGGTGCTGATTAGAGCCTTCCCAAATCATGTCTTTTCAAATTCCCTCAGGAATTTGAAGACAATGGTCATTCCCCCGCCTCCTGCCCTCTTCCCCATGTCTTCTCTGGTTTAGTATCTCCAGTCTTCTTTAATCAATGCTCATTTGACACTGTTTTCTCTGGTCGCTTTACTGAGCTTGTAGAGCTCTTAAAGCAATGCCCCGAGGAGAATAAAATTCTCCATAAGTGTTCTAATCAGAAGATAAAGCGCAAAACCTTGTTCCTATCATTGATTTGGGAAGTGGATTGTTACATCACACAACTGAACTTTATTAGTAAACTACTGCTATTATGTTTGTTTCAGACTAGACTTGAGTCCAAGAGTAGAATTTATCCTTGCTAAATTTCATCAGTAAATTCAGTCCTTTATCCTAGCCTGTCAAGTCTATTTGGGATCATGATTAGTTATCCTTATTAGTTACCCTGTCTAGTTCCATATCTCCAAATTGGTTCAGCCCTCTATTTCCCAAAGCAAGTAAGTAAGAGGGCTAGGGCTAAAGATGCAGCCCTGGGAGGTACTACTTTCCATTTCAACAGTTCAATGCACCAAATGTACTGTCAGTTCACATTTCGGGGCCTCCTTCCCAAGGAAAACATGAGACTTGAACTCTAAACACTGTGACTACAGTAATCAACCGCTTATGCCAAGGTTGGAATCTCACCAGGAACCCTACTTTTGTAGTATGGACACTCGGCTGGGTTCAAATTCCAGCTCCACTAGTTACAAGCTCTGGGGGACCTTGAGCAAGTGACAATCACTTCATTGGACTGTTGGGAAGACAATGAGATAGTTATTAATTATTTACAGTTTACCACGCACCCTTCACATCCATTACTTTGCTGGATGCTCAAAATAACCCCAAAATGTTGGAAAGCCAAGAAACTATTATCGTTCATTTTACAGACTGACGGGAAGATGTCTCTTGTTCTTGGAACCATAGCGCTATGGCATAACGCCCCCATGGGAAATTTCAGGCCCGGGGCATTCTCACCCCTGGTCTTCCCGCACCTGCAAACACTTGTACAGCACAAAAGCCACGATTGCCGCGGTGTACAGCGCCCCCAAAGGCAACTCCCTGGCCAGGGCCCGCTCACGTTGGTCCTTGGGCGGCGGCTGCTGCCAGGGTTCCGTGGCCCTAGGGCCAATCTGGGCGGGGTCCCCTGTGGAGGAGGGCAAAGGTGGGTCAATAGAGCTGTGGCTTGGGACCCGTGGGCAGTCCTAGCCTCCCTCCAGCAGCCCTCGCTGGTACCTGGCTGTGCCTGGAGGTCGGGGCTGAGGTGGTCTCCGCGGACCCCAGGCAGCGCAGACACAAGTAGCAGCCCCAGCACACCCGCGAGCGAGACTGAGCTCACCATTGCAGGGCGACAGACGGAAGGAGTACGCGCCTGCGTACGCGCGCTCCCGAGCCCGCCTCGCTTTGGCTCTTCCGGAAGGTCACGCCTACTTAGCGTGTGGGCGGGGCCAAGGCTTATTTACATAGTACTGTTAGCTCAGCTTTCCCAAATTAGTTAATTTTTCATCTATTTAGGCATTCTATATTAGTCAGAATGCCTCCAGAAGCCTTAGAAGATTATGCCAAAATTGTTTCTTAGTTCTTACGCCACCAACATCCTCGCCCTAACCAAGAGATAAATTTTCTGCTGGGCCTATAAAAGGCTGTCTGAGGAGGACCGTGAGGTGGTTCGTGCTGAAGGCCTGTTTCCTAGGCCACAGACGGAGGACTTGTTCCTTAATCCATGCCTAGGGGAAAGTCCCCGGACCGCCGGCAGAGAGTGCCACGTGCACATGCACGTAGACCTTCCCTGCCTTTCACTGTTAAAACCGCCAAGAAGCAACCCCTCCTGCGGGGGAGCCGAGCGGCGTGTAGCAGGGTCGTCGTCCGTCAGCTATTCTAGTGACGCAGGCAGTGCGCTTTTCCGCGCACCAACCACACGGGGCTCATTCTCGGCGCGACTGCATTTTAGAAAACAGCAAGGCCCAGGGTTGCAATATGCAATAGCTACGGAGCTCGTAATTGCCTAATATGTCCCAGGTTTATTTCCAGTTCTCTGTGCCATTCCTTTTACGCACCGTTTATGTCTACACGTCCTTCAGATCTCAGCTGAAGTGAGACCTTCATTCAGAACTCTTTCAATATATTAATTAGCGAAGCTATTGAACTTACTTCAAACCACTACTATTATGTCAATTACATCTCAATAAAACTGGAAAAGTCCATTTTAATTTATTAAAAATCAATTAATTAAAAATTTATATAGAAAGAAAATGCTGCTAGACTTTATTCCATAAGAGTGGGAGCCCTATCTTTTTACCATTTTATTCCTATAGCCTAGCACAGCACCTGGCGCTAGCAGACACTCAGTGAATCCTGGTTGAATGAAATTAATGTGTTCAAAACTACCTGACAGGTAAACATAATTAGCGTCGTTTAAAGAATAAGGAAACTAAGTTATTAATCAGGTAAGAGGCAGGGCTGAGATTCCAACCATTTTCTGTCTCCATATCATCTGCTTGACATCACCCCATCCCAACTCTTCCCACCCCCTTGCCTTCCAGGTGGACTTAAGTAGTCTCTCTCAGTCCCACTGTCTTTTATAATTGTCTGGGTTACCTAAGACAATGGTCCGACTTGTCTTCCTAATTAGACTAAGCTCTTTGAGGAAAGAAACCATTTTCCACCCACTTTTGTATCTCCAGAGCTGGGCACATAAGCAATTGGTACATGTATATTAAATGAATGAAGTACACGTGTGTTAAATAAATGACTAAAATCTGACTGTATCCTCTTGTCTCTCCAGAAAGGGTGGAGGAAGGGCAGGGAGACACCCACACGCAGGGGAGCTGTCATGGCCTACCTAACTACCCAGAGGCACCCTGAGTTACGGAGCAGGGTAATCCAAACCTTGACTCCAAGCCAGTGGGCACAGCCAATGTGAATCAGTGGTTCAGGGCAGGTAAAATATGATAAATGGCCCCCAACTGATTGTTACCTGTAGGGAATTCGGGTCCCCTATTGCTAGATCTTCATCTTCTGATTTTTTCCAAAAAAACAATAAATTGGGATTTTTAAAAATTGGAAATCTGTTTTTAAGTGTCGACAAGAAATCAGTGGTATACTTAGCATATTTGCACCTGAGCGGATCATTAAAAAAATTCTCCTAGGTAACAAAATCGTTTTCGGTAATAATCAGGAAATAAAACAAGGGCCAGAAAGAAACTAACAATAATGGCCAGAAATTCAAACAGTGAATTATTTGTTTTATTGAATTTGTTTTATTGACAGTATAAAAATTTATATAGTTAAAAATTCAGAATTAAACATTACAAAACAAGAAAGGAAAAGATAATGGGTTAATATTTCTTAATTACAATATTGTATTTTTTGAGAAAAGGAGTTAAAACGTATACCTACATATTAATCTGAGTATGAATAACTAGTTTCTTTTTGTGACATTAACTTCCGTAGATTTGTCAAAAGTAATCTTTGCATATTCATATTTAATATAGAATAAAGCCAGATTTGTGAATCTCCACTCATAGTTGATCAAAGAATGCTTTTTATTAATTTTCATTTCAAAACGTTTTTCAACATGAAACAACAGACATACAAACAGGAAAAGTCTTAAACATAAGGATGTTCAGCAGAGTCATAAAAATTCTTTCATAATAAATTCCAGAAATTTTCAATATAAATAAAAACTCCAAGTGGTCACGTACAATGCCAAGTAAAGTAACTCAAGTTCAATTTCTTTGACTTTACAATCATCGTGCTATCATTGTTTATTTTAAATCTCCAGTTTAAGTGCAGGAATATGTACTATCAAGGGGGTTGGAGATATTGTGCTCAAAGCAAACTTGAACAATTCCACATTGTTAAGAAGAACTAGTTTTAGATATAAACACATGTAGATGAATCTCTTTGTAGGGCCCAACTGTATAACTGGAAGTTCTCCAGATTAACTTTCATGTAGATTACAATGTTTTTTAAAGGATAAGTAATATAATTGTGCTAATTTGAAGCTTGTATATCGTTAAAACTCATCAGTAATCACAGAAATTTAGAACTTAGATCTACAAAAGATTCTTCAGAGAGGAGTATATTATCACTGGCATTTTTCACAATTTCTGGAACGTGGTGGTCATAAAAAGGAGACTGATTTTTTAGTTGGTTTTGTTTTAAAATTCTCTACAGACCATACTCTTACTGCCTGTAACTGGAGAGTCAGAACCTTTCCTGCTATTCCCATCCTTGGCACACCACTGCAATGATTTTTTAAAAATTTTAAAAACACTGTATGGGCCAGACAAAACACATCTCTGACCTTTGGTCTAAGGTTTATATTTGAAACTTAAATTTCTCTTCCCACATCGGTAGCCTCCCACGTGACTGAGCTGTCTCTGGGCAGGGCAGGTACTTCACTCCTTGAAGTGAACAAGTACAAAGACAGGGCTCAGTTTCCCAGCAAAGTATAGGGGCAGAGGTTTCTTT
Source organism: Pteropus alecto (assembly GCF_000325575.1). Lineage (NCBI taxonomy): Eukaryota > Metazoa > Chordata > Mammalia > Chiroptera > Pteropodidae > Pteropus > Pteropus alecto. The sequence goes on from NW_006438906.1 coordinate 179,417, forward strand.
AACTCAACTAACTTTTGAGCTTGACAGTTCTTAGAGACAGTTTGGATGAAGTGGGTTGAGAGTGGGGAATCTAGCTTCTTCTATCCCTCAAACTATGATACCTGTAATAATAATAACAATAACAATGACAATGGTCATCCTAACAAATTCACCTTGGGTCCGCCTTAGGGTGTGGTGAGATTGTAGGCAGCAGGAGACCTCCCAATCACATTCCACTTTATAGCTGCTCACTGAGGAATACATTCTCCCTCTAATGATTCAGAGTTGTAGAGAAAAGTCAGACAACCTGCGGCAGAAGGGAATCTCTGTCTTAAGGCCTGGCTTCCTTATCTCGTGGGTCCTGCCTTATGCCACTTCTTCCCCTCTTGGAGTCTGCATGGCCTCACCTACACAGTGGCACAATAAATTCAGGCCTGCCTCTCTCTTCTCTGGCTGAAGTGGGTACAGGGCCATGAGGCAGGGTGGTGGTACGGAAGCTCAGGATCTGCTGGGTGGCGCAGGTGCAGGCACTGGGCGGTATCTTTGTTCTTTCACTCATCCTTTCCCTCCCCCTTCCTCCCCGGAAACCAGCGACGTTGCCTTCACCAGTATTGGAGATGATGAGCCGTGGGGGCCAAGCCCAGGGAGGGGTGGGAGTAAGGGGGGCTGCTGCAGCTGTCAGGCCATAAACCAGGCTGACTCCTTTGCTCAGGACAGGGTGCTTGCAGACTCAAGTCCCACATCAGCGGTCATGTGCGGAGAAGACAACTCCACACATCCAGTGTTCGGTAAGCTGGGCGGGGCGGGGGCAGGAGGAGGGGTCACATGGCTCCATGTCCCTCCTGCTGGGATCTGGAGGGTTGGGCTGGGCAGTAACACCCCATCCTCTCACATCCACAGGAATCCCCTCCCTGACTCAAGCCTGGGGTTTGTGGGCCCTCTTAGGGGCTGTGACACTGCTGCTTCTCATCTCATTGGCTGCACACTTGTCCCGATGGGCTAGTGGCTGGAGCAGGAGACATCGGGGACAGGGACAGTGAGTAGGGGAAAACAGAGATGGGTTAATTGAGAATTTCTCCTTACCAAGGAGTCCCCATTCATTCCCTAAACTTTGTGTTGCAGTTCTGGAGAGTCCGTGGAAGATGTCCCCCTCTATGGGAATCTGCATTATCTGAAGACAGGTAGGAAGCTGGCTGAGGCGAAGGGCACAGAGGTCAGATCCTCAGGTGGGTGGGATGAGGGGCTGAAAGAGGAAAAACAAGAAGTGACCAGATTCCTGTTCCCTGTCCCAGGATGGCTGTCTCAAGAACCAAGGCCAAACCCACAGGATACAATACCTGGAGGCCCCACCAGGGTGAGTCAGTTGTGGTTGAGGAAGAGGGGAAGAAAGGAAGTGGGGGCTTTTTCAAGGGTCCAGTGAACTTTTAACAGTCTTGCATCTCCAGGCTGCAGAGGAGGTGATGTGCTATACCAGCCTGCAGCTGCGGCCTCCCCAGGGCCGGATCCCCAGCCCTGGAACCCCCATCAAGTACTCAGAGGTGGTGCTGGACTCTGAGCCAAAGCCCGAGGCCTCAAGCTTAGAGCCGGAGCTCTATGCCTCAGTATGTGCCCAGACCCGCAGAGCCCGGGCTTCCTTCCCAGACCAGGCCTATGCCAACAGCCAACCTGCACCCAGCTGAGATGGAGGGCCTGGCACAGTGAGGCACGCATTGCCTCAGCCTCCTCTGTTGCAGGGGTTACTGCTGACTTGTCCTGGGCATCACTTTCCCAACAACCTCCAGACAGGCAGCCATTGTCCAGTCACGGGAGGTGATATTCCCTGAACTTTCTATCTGAGCTGTGAGGGAGATGTCTCAGGGGAAAGGCAGGCTCCCAGTTTCTTGAGGATGGAGGAAGCAGAGACAGTGGTCCCCTCACCACCTCTTTTTTTCCTATCTAATTTCTCTCAGCCTCCAAACTCCCAGGATTTCACTTCCCACTCCTTCCCAAGTTTAACTGGATCCTTCCCACGACCGCTTTCTCACAGTGTACCCCTGCACCTCAGTGTCTTCTCAGACACAGGAAGTGGGAGGTGGGGGAGGGGTAAGAGCCTGGGAGGACCTGAGTGGGTACACCCAGGCAGAGCCCAGAGGCTGGAGGGGTCCTGGAACCTAGCAACTTGAGGAACTCAAGCCTGGCTTCTGATCTGAGAACCCTGGCAGGGGAATACCAGCCACCATCCTGCTGCCTCTGTTGTGTCCCCAAGTTTTCAAATAAAACTTCTCAAAAAGTGTTTAAATTTCACCTATTGGGCTACAGGCCTGCAACAGGCCTCACATGGTGGGCACGGGAGCTTTGCTGTCTGCACAGACCACTGCCTGGTGGTGTCTAGCGGGGGAAGAGGGCCCAAGAGAGGCTGCCGAATCAACACTACAGGGGTGGGTGCCGGGGTGGAGGCTGGCGCCCAGCTCCTCGGCTGCTAGTGCTGCTGCTAGAACACCCTCAGCATCTGCACTCAGAGACACCCCACTTCCATCACCTGGAGTTTGCAAGCTCACCAAGCCCCTGACCTACTCTCCCATGGACTCGATAACTGTGCTACCTAAGGCGTCTCCCCTTAGGCAGGTCCAACTTCACAGACCTGCGGTTTGAGGGGCAGAAGCAGCTAAGGCTTTTACTTCCAACCTTCTCTCCTTCTTTCCTGGTCCCAGGAAAAACCACAAGGTAGGGAACTATGCTCCTGAGTCCAGCCTGGTGGTCCCAGTAAGAAGGGAGACCTCCTCTGTGCGCGCGCGCACACAAACACACACACACACCCACACTAACCCAAATGCCCTGGTATTTCTCCACCTCTGAGGACCCCAACCTGGGCCACCCCAGATGAGGCCCGGATCGCGGTTACTGGCAGGCTGCTGGGGCTGTGTGGGAGGGAAGGTGACTTTGAGGGCGGGCACCGGATGCGAGGAACCACCGGCAGCGGGATGTGGGGTTCTATGAGAAATGCTGTGCTAAAGACGGCTCAAAGCGTTCGCTGCCTGGGGAACTTGAGGGCTTGATCCTGGAATAGGCGGGGATTGGAGTTCCACCAACTCACTGGGACCCGCCGGGAAACGCAGCCGAGGCCTAACACGCCCCCAACCCAGATTCGCTCTCACAGCGGGGCACTGCGGCGCCCGCGGCCTCCGCAGGTTCAGGACTAAGTGCCGAGCGCCCCCGCCTGGCGTGAGGCGGCTTCGCCACCACCTCTGCGCAGGCATAATACTGCCCGGTCCGCGGCATGCTGGGAAATGCAGTCCCGACACTGCCCAGCCGCCCCGGGGTCTAGCGTGGGAAGGCGGTGAGTGCTGACCCTGTTGCTCCCAGACCAGCCGCCTTTCGCGTTCGCAAGACGTAGCAGACTCAATGTGTGGCGCTGGGTTGACTTGAACTTTGTTTTCCTTCCAGCCCCCGAAGACTGGGTCGACTGCCTTCTCTCTCCCTTACAACCCTTTACTTTTTATTAGCTCCTTATCATGTCTATCGCTGAGGCTCATGCCTAGGCCCTCATGACTGAATTGATCCCTATGTCTACGAGATAAATAAGTTGGGGCAGCCGGATGCACCTCGAATATCTTTTGAAGGCCCTCTTGCCACATCTCTCTAGCAAGTCAACTCGTCTCATCTTACCAAATACCTGGGGGAGTTCTCTCTCCTTCCATGTCTCCAGGTGCTTCCCATAATGGGTCCCTTGACTCACTAGTGTCTGATCCCAGCCAGGAGTACCTGTCCCAGGCAAATTCCCAGAGGGCAAGTCCTTAGGAGAAGCCACGAAGGCCCTCTGGGGCCCCAGCTTTCACCCTCTTCCTGAGGTCCCAGCTGGGATAGGGTTAAGTTCAAACCCCAAAGAAGGTTTTTTGGGATAGTCAAAGATTCAGTGATAGGACGTTCTTAACGAATTACTTAATAGGTGGAGAGGGGCCTCCGAAGCCATCCCAAGCCATCCAACCAAGGTCCCTCCATCTTCGGCCTTGCTCTGCACTCTGTCAAGATGAATCTAAACTTTCAAGCTGGTTTTGGCTTCCAGGAGGGAAACAGAGCTGGGACATAGAGAAAGACCAAGTCTTAATGACTTCATTTGAAACCCTAGATCCTTCCATGCCCAGAGCTAGACCTGCTTCCTGAACTTTTTGGTTATGTAAGCTAATAGATTCCTTTTTGCTTATGTCTAAGTTAGATTTTCTATTTCTTGCAACTATGAGTTCTGACCTACTATTAATGGCTTCTGTATTTAAGTCTTTTGGTGATTATCACTGTATCCGTCAATAATACTTACTCTACTCAGAGCAAGGGGATTCTGGGCATATGACAACCCTATGAAAACCTCCATTCCATACCCCCTCTGACAACTCTCAGATATATGTGGGGAACTTTAAGTGGGCTCTCCTGAACTCCTGGCAGAGAATTCCCTCCAGACCAATTTCTGGAGAAGAACCTTAGCCAAAAGCAATGACCCTCAGGAAGGCAGCAAGTAGGAGTAACAGCCGCCTCCCAAGAACAATCAAAGGCTTTGCTGAGTCTCCCCACTCTCCGAAAACCTAATGGTGGATGGAATTTGTCAACCTTTGAGGCCAGGAGAAACACAGACAAACCAGAGGGCAGAGAGACCTGCTGGAGGAAACAAGGGAACCTCTGACTGAAAAAGATGAGAGCCTGGAGGAGATACGTGTAAAGCTCAAACACAAAAGATTTCCCTGAACAAGAAAATGTGATATCAGAAATAAAAATTTCCATAGATAAACAAGAGGATGGTCACTGCTAAAATCCAAAAATATGTCTAGAAAATAAATAGGTTGAAATATCTCAAAATGTGACAAAAATATAGAGATGCAAATCATGTGGTTAAAGATGGGAGGTTGGAACAGACCCAGGAAACTTAATTGCAAATTCTATGAGTTCCTGGAGAAAAGGGAACCCAAGAGGAGAGGTCATACTTAAATAATAGATGAAATTTCCCTGAGCTGAAGAAAGTCTTAAGTTCCAGACTGGACTGATAGGAAAATACATACTTAACCATACACAGGTTAATATTCTTAGCTCTAAGGATGTGGGAAATCTTGGCACAGTTTCAGGCAGAAAGAAAGATTTTTTTTATCTGCTACCTTGGAAGTTAAAAGACAGCAAAATTTAATTTTGAGTTAACAAAAGAAAAGGCCTGCAGCCCAGACCCAGCCAAGGAGGAAAGATATTGAAGATTTGCAAAACTCACCAAGTGTCTCATCTGAGAAATACTTTAGAAAGACTTTAATAAAACAACAAATAAATCAGAACAAAGACTTTAAGGCAGGGGAAGGTGAAGAGGAAAGAAAGCAGTGGAGAGCAACGAACCATGATCTACATTTTTATATTTATCTATCATCTATATCCTCTCTCTCTCTCTCTCTCTCTCTCTCTCTCTCTCTCTCTCTCTCTCTCTCTCTCTCATTTATGATGTGTAATATAAATGCTAAATAAGGACTCTTGGAACAGATGGAACACACTGTAAGGGAAATTCTAATTAGAATTTAAATTATCTCAATAAAACTCTGGAATCAGGTGGTGAGTATAAGAGGAAGGTAAGTGTTCCAGGATCTAAGGTAGGGAGGATTACAGGGGAGGGAAGAATGGTAGTGAAAGTAATATAAAGACCATATCTTACTGGGATGGGAAGGAAGTAGAAGATAAATAGAGTATGATGAAAATAGGTGTTTTTACATGCTAGAAGAGTCATGTGGTCTATTTAAGAAAGCAGGGCAAGGGACAGTAAACCATTAATAGAAAGACAAACTCCAAATTAACAAGGGAAAATGGGATGCAAAGGAAAAGAAGAGTTCACAATAATTTTTAAAAATTTAAAAACAAGATGGAAATAGTAAATCAAATATATCACTTATTACAGTAAATATGAATAGACTGAATTCTTCCATTAAAAACTTGACAGATCATGTTACGAATCAAATTCTGGTGCATATTACTGAAACATGTAGAGCAAAGATTCAAAATAAAGATGAGGGAAAGGGATACCAGGCAGATAAACAGAAAGTTGTGATAATACTGATATCCAACAAGGACAATAAATTACAGGCTGAAAGTGGTGTGAGGATTGCTTGCAAAGAGGTAGGAAGAAACTTGTGGGCTGATGGAAACTTTCTGTATATTGATTGTGGTGGTGGTTACCTGACTGAATATATTTGTCAAAATTCATAGGACTATACACTTAAAATTGATAAAATTTATTGTATGTAAATTACAATACAGTAAAGCTGGTTTTAAAAAAGAATAAAATTACTGTGTTCACAAAATTTGAATACTGAATGAAAACATAGTGTGACACCAGAAACTCTCTCAATTACCCTATATCATATATCCCTGAAATTCCATAAGGATAACAAGCTTAAAAAGAAAAAAGAAAAAAGAAAAGCAGTACTTATTTCAATAAATTATAAAAAGAACAAGAAAAGAAACCCAAAGTAATCAAGATATAACAAAAACTGACATGAATGAAATGGAACACAAACAAAAATACAAAAAGCATAAATTTAAAAAAAGTTCTTTAAAAGGGCTGGCAAAATAAACTTCTTGCAAGCCTAAACAAAAGGGAAGAAAAAGAGTAAAAACAGACAAGATTAGTTATGAGAAAGAAAACATCATTACAGAGAATGAGTTATAAAGAAGTGCAACTTAAAATTTCTCATCGAGTAATTTGAAAATTTAGTGGAAATGGAAATATTTCAGGAAAAATATAATCCACCTAAACTGACCCAAGAGAAAGAGGAATGCTTGAATAGCTCAACTCATTTTAGAAAAGACTAGACTAAAAAGGTGATTAAAGATCTACTTTTGGAAAAGACTGCATTCAAATGACACCACAGCTGAGTTTTTTCTAACCTTAATAATTTCATGCCACTTAAACTAGTCAGGACTATAGAAAAAGAAGGAAAGTTCCTATACTTAATATACAGAGCCAGCATAACTTAATACCATTCCTAAAAAAAAAAAAAAAAAAAAAAAACTCTAAGAAAGAAAAAGAGGAAAACTGCTTAAATATAATGAAGACTTTCTCCTAAAACTTAACAGCAAATATTTTTCTCAGTGGCGAATCACCAAAATCACTTCAACTAAAATAGAACTTTAGAATGCCTGTTATTGTCCTTATTATTTAACATATCTTGGCAGTTTTATCAAACGCAGTGAGTTATGATCATCTGAAAAATGACAACGCTGTATTTTTTTATGATATAATTTTATTATCAGAAAATTCAGAAGACTCTAGTAAGAAACGCTAGTAAAAAGACGGTACAATTTGCAAAGTTGACTGGGTACAAGATAAATATAACAAAAATAAATTGCTTTTTTCCTGTTTTAGCAATAAGCATCTCAAATTGAAAAGTCAAAAAAATATTCAATTTATAGTTACAAATTATAAAGTTCTTAGGAAAATAAGAATTTTAGTCAACACAATGCCATGCATGATTTTAAGTGCTTTGTATTAATTAAATCAACCTGTACGACATCCTCTTGAGATAGGTTACTACTACTATTCTTATTTTACAGACGACAACACTGAGGAACAGAGAGAGTCTGTGATTTACCTCAGGTCACTAGCTGGTAATGTGTTAGAGTTGGGATTTAAATCTTGGCAGTTTGACATTGAGACTACCCCATAATGACTACGTTATAGTATGTAAATTTTTTAAAAGTTGAGATATAATTGACATATAACATCATATTAGTTTTAGGTGTAAAACATAATGATTTGATATTTGTACATACTACAAAATGATCACCACGATGTCTACTTAACATTCATCACTACACAGTTATAAATTTTTTGTGTGTGATAAGAACTTTTAAGATCTGCTCTCTTAGCAACTTTCAAATATGTAATACAGTATTATTAACTACAGTCACCATGTTGTACATTACAACCCTATGACTTATTTATTTTATAACTGTAAGTTTTTTTATAGTATGTAAATTTAATCAAGAAACACATAATATTCATATGAAGAAAGTTATACAATATTATTAAAAAACATAAAACAAGATTGGGACTAACAGAAAATCTGCCATTTTCTTGGTTGAGAAGATAAAATATCATCAAAAATGTCAATTCCCCCAAAATTAAAATGCATATACAGTTAGATAATTCCAATTTGTATCTTAAAGAATAGTCAAGAAAAAATATTTTTTAAAAGCGGAGTAGTAAGAGAAATTTGTCTTACAAAATATCAGAATATACTGTAAGGCCAATTAATCAAATCAGCAGGTAAAGGAGAACAAATGATCAGTGGAATAAAACAGGAATCCAAAATTAGGTGTTTGTATATATGAGAACATGGCAATTCAACTCATTGGGTAAAGGAAGATAACCTATCTAATAAATGGTCCTGGAACAACGGGCTGTCCTTACTGAGTGCCTACTCTGTGCTAGGACTGTGCACTAGTAGGGCTTGCATTCTAATGGAACAATGGAGCCTGGTGGGTGAAGCACAGCTTCTCCAGCAAGACATTCACATCATTGAAGTTGGAGGCAACTCAGGTTCCAGTCTGTGCGCGTGGGTTCTGACTTATCCCTGCCTCCCCACTTTCCATTCATCTTTCCTTCTTGACTGCCTGCCCTGTGGACTCCAAGCTCCAGCATCAGAAGCAAAGAACAGCCTTTCACAGATTGTTTAACCCACTCTTACAATTGCATAATTGTATAAAGGCAATTTCCTGTAGTAAATCTCTTAACCGAAAAAAAAAATGTGTCTCTATGTATATGTATATGCACATCCTAATGGTCTGTTTCTCTGATTCAGCCTTTATTATTGAGATATAACTGCTATATAACATTGTGTAAGTTTAAGGTGTTGATTTGGTACATTTATATATTGCAATAAATTACCGCCATAGTTAGCTAACACCTCTATCATGTAACAAAATTGTCATTTTTTTAATGCGGTGAGAACAGTTTGATTGAGCTTTGATTGACATACTAAAGGACAGACATACAAGTATTCAATGTTTTATTCTTTCAACTTTTCTTTAGGCTTGAAATGTTTCAAAATAAAATTCTGGAGAGGGGGAGAACAATATGTACAAAGGATCTAACATCAATAGAGGAGCAAATTCAACTGGCTAGCAAACTTGAAAATATGTTCAAATGCCCTAGGAGTCAGAGACAGGCAATTTAAAGAAATAATGAGATATTACTTTATGTCCATGATGGAAAATTGGGGCTCAAAACCATTGGAGAACTCTGAAAGCCCGTGTATCATGTGCTCTCAGAGTTAGCCCCCTGCTCCTACTCTAGGGATAAGGTTTCTGGTGTGTTCATGCTAGTTCCCACCAGTCATTGGTTGAGAGCTACTCTGGGAGGAGGCCACTTTTGACTGGCCATGTATTGGGGCGCAGCCACTTGCCAAAGAGAAGCTGCAGGCAAAGATATTGGCATTTGGAAGCCAGGCTGATGTGCACCAAATGGTAAGGTCCAAGAGGACAAAGACGGCTGAGGCACTGGGTGTCTGCTTATGCATTGCTCAAATCTGTTCGTGTCCCTCATTAAGTTCAGGCTGTTACTGCTTCTTAAAAAAGGAGGAGGGGGAGGAAGAGGAATAAAAACTTACACCAGGAGGGTTAGTGGGACAAGCTACAATCCCCACTGTTGTGGTTGGTTCTAAGGCTGCAACTGAGATTCTTCATTTTCCTCCTCTACCATCCTCTCACTAGATGCTGGTCTAGATGGCTTGCCTCATGGGTAATCTGGACCTTTATTTCCAAGGAGCCTGAGATCTGATTGCTGTGCCTTTTTCAGGCTATGGTGGCCGCAGTGCCCATTTGTGGATAGTTTATCACTGGGCACTGACCACCAAGAGGCATCCATGAATCCTCTGGCATGCTCCCATTATGTAGCAGCAACCCTAGCTTCTCATGATAATCAGGTTTGATTATCCCTGTCAAGATAATCACTCCACTCCGAACGCGTGAGACGGCAGAGCCAGGCACAATTGCTAAGTAAGGAGGACTCTACTCTGTGGACTGACATAGACTCAATGCAACACTTCACCTTTAGCTCCCACTGCTGAGTGGTCATCTCCATATTTTCCCATTTAAATTCCTGAGAATGAAAATTTTATAATCCCATGCCACAAATAGGACACAGCCTTGAGTCTGTTGCCCAATCGGCTGAGGTCACAGGGGTTGGGGGGTCACATAACACAGTTTTGGGGGGCTAGGGTTGCCTCATCAGCAGGAGCTTGCCCCCTTTAAAAGGGGCTAGAGGTGTGGCTGGCACAACACGTGACACTTGGTAAAGAAGCTATAGTCCTAAGGGATGGCTTTTGTCACAAGCCCTCCTAGTCACACGGTTAGTTAAAAATTAGCTTACAGCCTACAGACCCATTTCCTAATTTGTCCATTAAGAGGGTTGGGCTAAGATTCCTTCAAGCTCCAAAATGCCTGATAACTGACCCTCCCCTCAAACTTCTGTACATAAACTATTGTTAAGCCAGACTCCCTCCATCCCATGCTTCTGTAATTTATTGTTTGAACCCCAAATTCCATTTATCAATAAATTCTAGCTGTTATTATTTATCTTTATTACATTTCATTCTGTGGTTTGGAGCCATCATTTCGCTCTCCCTCAATGTTTGAATCTTGAGTCTTCCTTTCGGTGCATTTGCTTTTCTTTATAGCTCTGTGCCATAAAGAATCCATAAATATGCTTTCTGTGTCACCATTCAAGACAAGACCAAGGAGAAGTCTGGAGCAAGTCACGGGAGAACTACTGGCACTCTGGCTTCAGGGATCAGAGCTGCGAATCCACTTTTGTGTTATAAGATGGCTCACGGTTCTCCCTCCTGACTCTGAAGCTACTGACAGATTTTTAAAGATGCTTTTGCTAAAATCTACACCTATTACATCTCCAGACATATCCTTGGTTGATGTGAGACATTGTCTAAATCATCCTATATTTTAGGTAGGAAACTATGACTTGCCCAAAGTCACATACTGTGGCAGGGCTGGCTTCTTTATCCATAATACCATGTTCTTTCCATTATATTACGCTTCTTCCACAGTTTGGGAAACTTGCCTATTGCTGCTGTAACAAAATACCACAAATTTAGTGGCTTAAACAACACAAATTTCTCAACTTACAATTCTGTTTGTCAGATGTCTGACATAGGTCTCACGGGACTAAAGTCAAGGTGTCAGCAGGGCTGGTTCCTTTCTGTAGGCTCTAGGGAAGAATCCGTTTATACTAGGTGGCCACCAGAAGCCTTTTCCAGCTTCTAGAAGCTACCTGCATTCCTTGGCTCATGGTTCCTTCCTTCATCTTCAAAACCAGCAAGTTGGGTGGAGTCCTTCTCAAGTTGCATTTCTCTGCCCCTCCTCCATGGTACAATCTCTTTCCATGGTCCTAAGAGTTTCTTCTCCCTTTCAAGGACTCATGTGACTAGATGGGGCCTACCAGGATAAAACAGGAATAATCTCCCCCATTTAAAGGCCCTTCACTTAATCACATTTACATTTTTATAAGGTAAAGTAACATATTAACAGGTTCTGGAGATTTGAGTGTGACCCTTTTGGGAAGGCCATTATTCTGCCTACTATGCCCTCTCCGTAGATTAGGGTCTCCTAGAGCCAGTGGGTTAAGGTAATAAAGACAGATGTAACCTGACTTTCAGGGTTTCAGGAGACTTCATTGACTTCCTGATGTTAACTAGAATTCACCGAAGTTTATCCAGGTGAGCCCCTTTCCACACAGCAAATTCTTTTTAGATGCCCTCATAGTTGGGCCCCTTCCTCTTAACACCCTAACAACTTGTAACAAGCAGTGGAGTTCAGGAGGAGGCAAGAAATGGGCTTTGACATTTGTCCTCTGGGATCACAGATGATACTATGGTCCCGGAAAAGCTATATAGCACTGGCCCCACAGCTCTTAAAAGCCCCAGGCATTTCTGACGTTTGGGCAGTTGAAGTGCAGCTTGCAGGTACAGGCATTCTTTCTGATGTCCAGTTTTGAGAGGTAACGTGACTATCAATATTGCAAAGACTCCATGTGACACACATGGGGAAGGAGAAGGATCTGTTCTCATCCCTATTCACAAAGGAGGGCCACAAGATGGTCTAGGACAGAAAGAAATGCAGACTGTCATAGGGGGTGGTGTAACCATCACCAAAAGAGCTAAAGAGGAGAGAAATATAGGCCAAACCTGCCTAAGACAGCCAAGCCATTGTGGCTTTGAAGTCTGCCTCATCCCAGTGCCTTTGGGCTCCCTCCCTTCTGAAGCCTCTTTAAGGGTCAGGCTAGGCAGCATGCCCACTGATTCTTTTGTGCACACATACTGGAAGCTGTATTTTGGCATTTTACCTGGATCCAAACCATGTTCACTGGTGTTTGGTTCTGAAAACTGGGACATTATCTATAGTTTGTAGCATTCCTGTGAGTGTTCCAGCAATTGATTTACACACATACTCTGCCCCGACTCCCTGTATGCCACAGACACAGGCACCCTGACTGCCCCCACCCACCCCCTCCACCAGCTGTGCTTATTATACACTCCCACTCACTCTCACAGGCCCCTGAGGCCCCTAGGGAGTCACCAAGGCACAGCACTCTCTCCTATCTGGGAGGGGCCCTGATGGGTGCTTGGGGGGAGGGGAGTGGGTTGCTGGAAACTTTAATCAAGTAGGGACCGTTAACAGCTGCAGGGACACCTTAGAAAACAGTGAGCCTTAAAAGAGAAATATTTGTAGAATCTGTCCCCCTGACCTTTCAAGACTTCTGAAAATGGCCCGTCATTCCCTGACATGAAAACAAACAACCAAAAAAAAAACAGCTATCACCGTGTGCTTAATCCTCTGGACAGGACTTGACATAGAAGCTCACCTCGCACAGACACCCTTAAGAGACCACAAAGACCTGGGGATGCTCTCACACACCCACATACACCTGCCTCTCCCTGAGACACATTCCTCAGGTGACCAATGTGCGCTCCGCCTCAGTGGGCACTTTTCCTGGGGCAAGCTGGGTGACACTGTTGGGAGAGCTCTGGACAGACCCATAGGCTCATCACAGCACCCCTCTACACACCACTAATCATACACTACAAGCTGTTAGCACGTGGTGAGGACCTCTTTCCCCTTCCTTTTTCCTCCCCACAGCTGCAGCGGGGTGATTCTGAGGGGGCGGATGTCACCCACTTGGGGTGGGTTTTTTCCGCCTCCACACCTTGTCTCGACCCAGCTTCTTTCTACCCCCAGAAGTAGGCCCTTTTGGGGTCACATTCTAGATCACATCCTGGTAAAAGAGCATCAGAAACACTTTTGAACCACTGTTCAGCAGCCTCCTCCTTCCTCCCCTGGTTTCTTTCCCTTCCGCCAGCCAGGCCCTCATCATGTTGATGGCCTCTCAGCCTCTGGTCTTTCCCCGTAAATACCCCTTTTTCTTCGGAGCGGGATGTAAGGGACAATGTTGAGACTTTTTAAAAGAAGAACTTTACTAGGAAAGTAAGAAAGAAACCAAAACCAAGCCAAGAAAATTTCAAAACCTCAGCTAGTCCAGAATCTGCATGCTCAGCACCCAGCCCTGCTTTGTTTCTTTGCCTCCCCTCATCTAAGAAGCTGCAGCCCTTTTTCATCCCTATGCAAATCCTTTGCTTTCCTGCTCCCTGACCCTCCACAAGGGTGCATGAGTAGCCAGTGCTGCAGGCTTTCCCAGAGGTGTAGAAGCTGGGGTTGCTTTCATTCTCACCCCCAGCCTAGGCCTACCCCAGAGCCTCTGCCTCCTAGACTGGGCTTGCTGTATCCAACACAAGGGATGACATGAGTCCCGCAAGGGGCAAGATGGGACCAGGAAGGGGATGACTGGCCACAGGTGTGATCAGTAAGGCAACAAGGGTGAAAGAGGCCAGGGAAAGGCTGTGAAGAGGAGTCTGGGGGTGTTTACAAAGGAGAAACAATGTGATACCAGATGCTCGGCATCCTCCAAAGGCTATTGTTCCCGAGGAGGGCTTTGGAGTGAGATCCTCCCTGTGCGTGGCTTCCTCGGCAGCTCTGTGGGTCTACAGCAGGAGAAAAGCCGGGTCCACCCTGAATGCTCCTAAACTGATGGGAAGATGAGCTCACAAAATAAGGAACCCGTTTCTGGGAATTCATACCTGCTGGGAGACCCAGGATGATCAGGAGCTAAGGCTCATACTCGAATCCCTCAGTCTGATTGGGAGGATGAAGCCCCACCTTGAAGCAATGATTGGTAAGATCATCTGGGGTCAGTTGGGCACAAAAGAGCTCTGACTACACAGAGAAAGCCTGTAGACCAGGTAGCCAGGAGGGGAGCAATAGGGCAAATCTGAGCAGAGCCTCGGGAGGGTGGGCCTTTGCAGCCTCGCACTGCCAAAGTGGGTCTGGGATACATGAAGGTGGAGCACAGGCAGGACACAGGGACCAGCCTGAGTAGTGGTCGTCAGCCCTGATACCCCTGCTCTGGACCTTAGTTTCCCTTCCCCTGACCCTCTGGCTCGTGCTCAGGGATACCATCCGCTTCACTGAACCCATCTGTCTGAGACTTGCTCACATCTTCCTCTTTTGTGACTGGAGGCCACAGGGCAAAGCACTAAGCCATACAGTCACAGAGGGAACACAGAGCCTAAAGTTACAAAAGGACAGAGGGGAGAGCAGCAAGGGAAGCTTGGTGCCATTGGAAGAGGGGAAGACGGGAGGGGCAGAGGTGCCCAGGACCATGGCCGAGGCTGTCACTTACGCAGACCTGCGATTTGTGAAGGCTCCCCTGAAGAAGAACATCTCCAGCCAGTTAGGAAAGGGTAAGGGTGAATGAGGCATCACCATGATTCTGCATCCCCATCCTCCTTCATGATCCCACCCCACAGACCCCCATTCCCCACCCCCATCTTGGTCCCTTTTCTCTCCTCTCCAGACCCAGAGGCTGATGAGGATGGGGAACTCACCTATGAGAATGTGCAAGTGCCCCCAATCTCAGGGGGAGCCTTGAGCTTGGCTGCCTCTGGACTAGGAGACAAAACCAGTATGAAGAGCCCAGGGGATGTGTATTTCCGGGGAAGGGGTTGAGGGTGGAGGGCTGTGTCTTGAGCTGGGGAGTCGGCAGTATTCTTAGGAGGGCAATACTCTTGAGAAAAGGAGGTGGGTGGGGAGGTTCTTAGGAAAGAGAAGAATGAGGACTGGCAGCCAGGGGAAGAATCGAAGCTCCCAGAAGCAATGTGAAGATCCCAGTGGGGAGACAGGACTGGGGAGGGCAGCCCTGTGGGAGATGAGTTCGAATGGGAAATGAGGACTCACAGGAGCGGGGAGAGGGCGAGAGCACTCCCAAGAGAGGGTTTGGGGCAGACAGAGAGGGACCCTGCAGAAAAGATAAAGGGAGACCCTGGAGGGCAAGGAGGGGGTCCCTGGGTAGCTGAGGAACTCTGGAGAGTGCTAAGGTCAACCCGGAACACTTGCAGAAGGCAAGGAGGGGCATTGGAATCTCAGCGCGGTGGACGGGGTTGGTGGGTGGGGCGGGAAAGGGGCATTTCCCGGAGCTTTCCATCTTCGAATTGGACTCTCTCGCCATGCGCAGGAGTCCATTTGGAGCTGCCCACAGCGTCCTGGAGCTTCGTGACGTCACCAGCCGACAGCAGGCTTCTGGGCTGTGAGTTCCGCGCCCTCCCGGCCCCGCGCGCGTAGGCGTCCTCGCTCTCTTTGCCAAGCCCGCGAGGCCGGGCGGGGGTGGGCGCGGAGCGACGTGGTGGCGCCCGGCCGGGCGCTGGTGTTGCTGGGCTGTGCGGTGTGCAGGTCAGGTCCCGGGAGTGAGCCTGGGGCGCAGCCCCCCCGGACCACCTGGGCAGCCCCGCGACGCCCTCCCCGGCCACCTTCACGTGCATCTTTCTAACGTGTCGACCCAGATCCTCTCCGCCTTTCGCCTCTGGCGAAGGTCCGCATTCACATACCTCCCGCCCTTTCTCGGTCTGAGATTTAGTGCCCGCTCCTACCAGGTAGCGCCCTCAGTCCTGCTTACCAGTAACAATCCCCAGCCCTTATTCTGGAACGCCTTCCCTCCGCTATCTGCGGAAACTCACTGCCTGCGGGAGAAAAAACACCAAGCCTGCACCACGTCGTCTGAGAGAGGCTCTTTTCCGTTTATCTCCCCACCCACCCCTTCGGTCTGTAAACTCTTTCTTGAGGCTAACTGCCCCTCATCCCACTGTCTCCCTAAGGCTGTGCAGCCTGGTCCAAATACCTCCTTCTGAGCCTGCTCCTCACCTGCCTGCTGTTAGGGATGGCTGCCATCTCCTTGGGAGTGCGCTGTGAGTATGGCTGCCCCCATTTCCCACTTACCCGAAACAACTTTCTTCCTTACTCTCCCCAACAAGCTGCCCTTCCTCCGGAGGGTCCGGAGCTACTACCACCACATCCTTAGCTTTCGGTCTGGTTTCCAGCCAGGTCTGTTTTAAAGCAATATGTCTTTCTAAACTGTCCTCACCTAATCCAGTACCTCAGGCTTTAGGCAGTCAGATCTTAGGTTTCAGCCCGATAAGCAAAAAGTTGTAAGAAGCAGAAAAATGACATTGAAGTCTCAGGGCAACAGGTCACAGCTGAAGATGCCCTCCAAATCTCTCTTTATGGCCAAACAGATCTGCAGGTGTCTCAGCAGCTCCAGCACACCAAAAGGGTTCTAGAAGCCACTAACAGCAGTCTGAGCCAGCAGCTCCGCCTAAGTATCAACCAGCTGGGGCAGAGGGAACAAGATCTACAGGGGGCCAGGAGGGAGCTGGCCCAGAGTCAGGAAGCACTACAGGTGGAACAGAGGGACTGCCAAGATGTCAAAGAGCAGTTACAGGCCTGCCAGTCTGACAGGGAGAAGACAAAGGAGACCTTGCGAAGTGAGGAGGAACGGAGGAGGACCTTGGAGGAGAG
>NW_006438906.1:196339-205349 GCF_000325575.1 Pteropus alecto
TGCCCCTCACCAGGTAACTGCTCTGGGAGAGGAGAGATGGGAGGGTCTGCTGTTGTTCAGGAAATGGGTAAGGAACCATAGTGGTGGCTGACATGAGTATGCAGCCTTAGCCAACAGGAAGAAGGATCAAGCTACATACTAGATTTGGAGAGACTCTCCCAGCTCTAAGGCAGATACTGTGGGAGAGAGGAGGGGAACAGCCAGCCTGAAAATCACACTCTAAAGCAGCAAACTCAGATCTCATCTGGCTTGATATCAGTGTCAAGGATTGGTTGTTTGTATATTTTTCTAAGGAGAGGGTCTATAGCTTTAACTAGTTTTCACTACATCTGAGATTCTCAAAAAGGTTAAAAATTACTGATTGATGAGGTACAATCTGGTGGTGGGACAAGGCAGTTGAAGCTCTCAAGTATGAGTGACACAATGAGGTGGGTGGGGGGAATGTAGGGGTAGGAAACTGGGGTGGAGTATTCACCCAGTCAGTATGTGGAGATGAGGAAGGGGGACACATAAAAGGTGAGGGGTCGTGCCAAACAGGCTGAGGTTCAAGGCCGGGTTCTAGGCCCAAGGGGACTAGAATGTTTTGGACTGGTTATCTGTAGTCGAGGTTAGGCTCAGTCTAGCCTCAAGGAGCATCTGGTTACTTTCCCAAGGCTTAAGACGGAGAGATTATGTGCGTACACTACCAGCCCTCATTTTTTTGTTGTTGTTTTTTACCTTCTTATTCTCTATGACCCTCAGTTCCTTGCCAGTGCTGCCACCCATCTCCACAGCTACACCCTAGACCTCAGCAACCCAAACTGCTCTTCCACTGAAAGGACAGTTTCAGACCTCCACTGTGACCACAGCTGCCCCCCATCTAGGCTTTCCCCACACTTCTTCAACTGCATTGAGGCCTCCAACCCGTTAACTCCCGTTTCTCCTTTTCATCAGCCGTCACCTGTCCTCACTTCTCTCTCTACCCATCTTGCATTCTGGGGTCCATCATTTCAACCGCCCACTCCTTTGTTCCATTGTCCTTCATGTTGCACCTGAGTGGCAATATCTCAACTCTAGATAAACTCAACTGTCCACCTTGCCCATGCCTGCACCGAGGTGTGACAAATTGTGTAATCATTCTGTTGGATGCCACTGAAACTCTAGTTTCAACCTCAGCTAGTGCTTCAGCGCTGCCTGGCAACTGCAGTGGTCATCTTGCTCCCCATAACTCCTTACCCTTCGACTTTCTCTCTCACTTTCAGCAGATGCTCTATTCTGTCATAGAAGAATTCTCTCCATTTTCCACCACCAAGTCTATGTATCCATTTGCATTTTTGCCTACCCTCATCTCTTGGAAGGATAAGTACAACAGCTTGCTGGATGTTTTTCCTAAACGTTTTCCCAAACCCCCATTCCACTCTTCATATTGCAGGCAGGATAATCCTTTAGAAACAAAAATCTGATCGTGTCATCCCAGTGAAGAGTATGTCATTCAGTTAGTTAATTAATCACAAGTTATGGAATAAATACTATATGTCCAGCACTGCACCCAGGCATTTGGGATCTAGGGAATGAACAAAATTCCTCTATGTAAAACTCTACATTCGCTTTCTCTTCCTTGTAATATTAAAATAAAAAATCCTTGACATGGCTTCCAGGACCCCTGCTGACCTTTCAGCATGCCACTTATTCCCTCCCCCTCTTCTTTTTGGCCACAGGTACTTCTTTTTATTCCTTTAAGTTGCTATAGGATAGCAGTTCGAGAGAGTAGTTGGGTGGGCACATGAGAAAATGTAGATAGAAGAGCGGGAGCTAGTGGAGAAGGAATGATTTTTGAGTGACAGGGAGAGGACTGATAAAAAGAAAAACAATGGAAAGAGGTGGGTTGGGGTCAGGAGCACAACAGATCGAGTTGTGGGATGTTAAAGAAAGAGGGATGTTTATTTCTTATGGATGGTCAGGAAAAGAGGAATAGAGAAGAGAAATTTTGAGGTGGAGAGGAGGGAAATGAAGAGAGTTCACGGAGAGTGTCTGACGATTTTAGCAAAGCGGGAACTAAGGTTGTCTACTTGTGGAAGAGTGGAGAGAAAGGAGGTAGCTAGCAGCTTGAGGAGTGTGGGAAAGTTGAATATGCAGTGGGGAATGCTTTAGGGAGCTAATGAGATGAACGAGTGGCCCACTGAACACTTATGGGGGGCCCAGGTGAGGTTAGCTAAAGTGGGAGTGGGGGACTGGAATCATTCAGAAATTGGGAATAGCACCGTTAGCCCTATTAAACCTCCTAGATTGTT
The DNA here is from genome assembly GCF_000325575.1 of Pteropus alecto. Lineage (NCBI taxonomy): Eukaryota > Metazoa > Chordata > Mammalia > Chiroptera > Pteropodidae > Pteropus > Pteropus alecto. The sequence continues at coordinate 198,610 of NW_006438906.1, forward strand.
AAAGAGTAAAGTTACTGAGTGTTAAAGGCTTATACTAAGTATATGCAGGTATGGCACATCCAGAAAGATTGCAAAGATCAAGGGCTAGAAGTCAATGAAGTCGTTAAGATCAGATGCAGGGGAATATTGTTAGCAACTAGATTGCTGAGTGGTCACTTTCATCCCTAGTGTTGAGCTCTCCCTCCTGGGTCTGGCTGTGCTGTCACATTCTTTCTTTTTTTTTTTAGATACCTGCTGTCCTGTGGGATGGATACTGAACGAGAGGAATTGCTTTCTCATCTCACCTGTTAAAAGAAGTTGGAGAGAGAGCCAAAACTATTGTAAATCTCTGTCCTCCAACCTGGCTGTAGTCAATGACTATTTTTCAGTAAGCATACCCTTATTCACAGACTGTAGTGGGTACTGTTAGGTAAAGGGACATATACTGTCAAGTCAGGAATGGCAGTGCATGGATAGCATGCATTTCTTTTTTTATGCAGCTTCTCAGCATAGTGCTCCAAGCAGTCCCTACTAACTGACAGAGCTGGCATGAGAATTGACTTATGAACCACTTTTACTTTTACTTGCTTCTGATCTCTGCTTTCCAGTCAGCATTCTGGGCTGCCTAACAGATTCTCTGACTGTCATGGCCTTTCAGGCAGAGAGACCCCATACCTGGTGGGCTGGATTGTAGGAATTGGTTCCTTGTGACCACAGCAGCCCCACAGAATCACTCCCTTTCAAAGGCTGGCAGAAGTTTCTATTCATCCGGGAGATGACCCCAAAGGGTGAGCCTGTATCTATCTACAGGGTGGCATTTGAAGGATGCAGGGATAGGTCACTGATGAGCTGATGTCATGTACCAAAGGTGGATACAGTCCTCTTGTCAAAGCTCCTAGGTCCCCCTAGAGTGTTCGTTTTCTTCCATCAGTCCAGGTCTCCTCTTTTATACCCATTCCCCATTCTACTATTTGTCATCACTCTCCATTTACCTCTGGTCTCTCTGAATCTCCCCTCAGGATCCTTATCACAGCAGCTTAGGTAAGATGTTAACTTCCAATGTTTTGTCTGATACACATTGGATTACCCTCAACTCTAATAAGGACCAGCAGCGGACTAATGGTGTAAAAGACTCTGGGTAAGTTTGTTAGGACTTTTGGGTCTTTTCAATTGCATAATCCCTTCATAAAGACATTAATGACATTTCCTTCCAGGTCCTGCTCCCAAACCTTTCACAACCAATATTGTAATTGCCTATGTGTCCATTTCCTCTATTAATAACTCTTTAGGGCATTTTTATTCTCTATTATAGCCCTACTTCCTAGAAATCCCTGGCCCATGCTTTTATTTTTAATTACTAGGTTGGGACCCATGTTATTTTTTTCTCAGAAGTTAGGGCTGATGAAGGACCCTGGCATTCAAACTTACTGTCCTTCAACAAGGTTACCCAAACTGAGGCTATACGTTCTCAGCCAGGGCCATTTGGGGAGTAGCCTCAGGGGACCAAGGAAGCAGCGGAGTACCTTTGAGGTCCAACCCAGGGACCTCAAACAGAATGGTTACCTCCTGTGTTCCCTAACTGGAGTTTCCACCTTTAAGACCTCGAGTTATTTTCCCCTCCCTGGTCCGAAAGCCTCTTTGGTTTGGAATCCAGACGTCCCTGAACTGCGCCCAAACGTGGCCTTAGGTAGGCAGGGTGAGTTAGGACTTGGGCTAGGTTTTATGCAGATCAAAGGAAGAGAAAGGAAGAGAGGGGACCAGAGATTATTGCTGCTCTATTTCACCACTATATAGGTCTTATGCTCAAAACCAAAGATGTATCAAGATACAAAGCTGGTGGCCAAAAGTAAACTCAGCGGAGTGTAATAATCGTTTTCCGTGCATCTGTGAGATGGCAGCTTTTAGGTTTCCAGATGGGGACCACTCTGTGCACTGAGCTGGGTAAGAGTGAGGGATGGGACTGAGGCATGGGAACCTGAGGGGAGTGGGACTCAGCAGGGGCCCAGAGGTCAGGGGGAAGCTTGTTCCTGGGAATGACAGTCATGCCCACAGCCTCCAGGCACTTGGTCTGCTTATGTCAAGGAGGTTGCACAGGGAAGGCTGGGAGATGAAGGGAGGCCAGTGATGGGGTTGTCTAGGGAGTTGGGGAGACAGAGTGAGCTGGATGAGGGTTTCTTAGTGACCATCAACTTTGGGGTTCGCTGATGCTTTACTCTTTCAGATACTTATGCCAATAAGAGCCCATGCCCCTCATCTCTAATCTGCAGCCTGCAGGTCCCAAGATCATCTCCCTCCAGCGTTTCCTCATTCTTCTTGAACAGTGCCCGGCCAAGGGCTAATCCATGCTCAACACTTCTAGCCAGTCTGCTGCCCGCTTGAAATCCTATCCCAGAAACGACTGTTCCTGGGAAAAGGGGGAAGAAACCTCTAGAAGAGATTTTGGCGTCCCCAAGAACCTCCCATAGTGGAATGGGGGGTTGGGGGGAGGAGGGCGCACGGGCTGAGTGGATAGGGGCAGCCCGGAGCCAGCCAGGCAGTTTTATTGAAATATTTTTAAATAATCTGCACGTGTTAGTCTCGTGTGTCAGCAGTGCTGTGTCTGGTTCAGTGATCCCCACGGGATAGCAAGCCCAGGGGTTGGATAGGAAATGTTCTGTTCCTTGAGTCCATGCTGAGGTTCCCCTATAGGGGCAGGATAGCCGGTCAGCCAATCTGGGGCTGGCACTGTCCAGCATGTGCTCTGTCCTCACAGGGCATCCTGAAGGCTAAAGTTGGAGGCCTGAGACCACAGGCTCCATTGCTAAGAGCGTGCCCCAGGCAGCTGCAGGCTAGTTGTGGGTGGCTTGGCATGGTGCCCTCGGTGGCAGAGAAGACTGCCCGCCTCACAGTTCAGGTTGCGGTAGCGGGCAACAGCTGGTGTGGGGCGGGGGCACATGGACAGGAAGCCAAAGCTGAAGGGGCCAAGGCAGCAGCCAGGGCAGGGCAGCCCCTCATCGGACTCCCGGGGAACTGAAGGGGGTGGTGAAGGTTCTGTCCGCTCCAGGGCTGCTGCCTGGGGCAGGCTATGTTGGGCCCGGTTCCAGGGCTCCCCGGCCCAGCCTTGAGGGGAGTTCACTACCACAGCTGGGGGGTTGTTGTTAAGGGGAGGTCCCGACCTAGGGGACCAGGGCTGGGAGGCCGAGGAACAAGTGCTGATGAAGTTGTCTGTGGCCACAGCCAGGGGCAGCTGGGGAGCTGGTCCTGGGGGTTCTGGCTCCGGACTACTGCCCTCACACTCCATGTTCTCTTCAGCTGAGGGGCCCACAGCGGGAGGGCCAGGACCTGGCAATGCTGTCTCCATACGTCGGGGGAGCTCAGGGGACGATGGTAGTGAGCGGCAGCGACGAGCAGGTGTCCCAGGCTGGACGAGGGTCTCTGGAGTAGTCACCAAGGGCAGCTGGCTGGAGGGCAGTGGTGATGGTAGTACAAGGGGCAGAGGGGCGACTGGCTTGCTGGGTGTGTCCAGGAGCTTGATCTTGCCACCCCTGAGGTCTTCCCGCAGTGAGAAGGGGTTGACTCGAGTCAGACTGTCCCCCCAGTTGGGGAGTGATTCTGGTGATGGGGGCAGGAAGAGGTCTGACCGGCTTCGGGAGAGCCGGGGATCTGGTCTGGGAAGCGTGGCAGAGGGACCCCCTCTTGGAACAGACCCTGTAGACAGAGAAGTCTGTGATCACTGTTCTCAGCATTGATAATTTCTTACAGGCCTCGTTTATTCTCCAAGAGGGTGGTGGGACTAGAGCTTAGAAAAAGGAGTCTGATAGGATGCTTTGGAAAGGGGAAGATGTTACCTCCAGTCCCCTTTTACCTCTTTCCTTTTTTCCTTCCTTCAAGCTCTAGAATTAGAAAACTATCTTAGTTGAAATGTCCTCTCGCCCCACCCCCTTCTCAATTAATAAATGTACTTAGTTTCCCTCAGATAATTCCCTGAATTCTAAGGAGGAGAGAGGCAAAAAGACTCCAGTTGGGTCAAGGTTACACTCGCTTACCCTTAATTTGTGTCAGGGGAGCCCTGGTGAGGGGGGCTGGCTCAGGCAGCTGCTCCAGGATCCATTCCAAATGCTGGGTGATTTCAGTGAAGGGTGCACGAGCGCTGGGTTCCATCTGAGGGGTAGGGAGAGGGGCAGCTTCACTTAGTGTTCCAAAATCGGGTCCCTGGTTTTCTTCCCATCACCTGGAACAGGACAGCCTTGTCAGCTGATGGATGGGGACAGAGGGCAGGGAGGGTGAAGCTCTTACGCTGCAGCAATGGATGGCCAGGAGCAGGAAAGGCAGTGGGCAGTCATCCCCTACCAGGGTCCGGAAAGCAGGCACATCCAGGCCAAAGTCCTGCGGGGACAGAGAGGAGGGGTCTCAAAGATAGCCTTCCTTGGCTAACTTCCTTCTGTATCCTAATGTGGACCTCGACCACTAGTGACTCCTTCTTAGTTATGAGCTGCCCAGTATGGAGTTCCTCCTTTTCAAACCTGGAGACATCATTCACCTCAGTACGGGGTAGGTAGTCCGGGTCTGCGGGTACTCGCGCGATGAGCTCACAGAGGACAATCCCAAAGGCAAAAACATCAGCCTGGGGGGAGGAGATAATGTCAGGGGGAAGACTTGACAGTTTTCATGTCAGAATTTTGTCAGAAAGTGTCAGAATTCAGGGGGGAGTCTTGACAGTTTTCATGTGTTGGAGGGGTGCCTGTAAAGGGCAAAGGGGATCTTGGGGGCCTCCTGAATATCTGGTAGGGTTGTTTAGGAACTTGGGATGGGGTCCTTTAAGAGTATCTCTAGAGGGTCTCTCGAAGGTCGTGGGGATCTAAAGGGTTGATGTCTCACCTTCTCATCATACAGCTCACCCCGCAACACCTCTGGAGCCATCCAGTAGGGGGAACCCACCACAGCCAATGGCTCCTTCCTTGCCCCTTCCCTGTAGGGCAGGGGCAGAGTCATCAGAAACATCCCACCAGAAATTCTCCCAAACAAAAGGGGCTGAGGTCAGCTCCCTTCCCACTCCAAGGGAAATGTTCCTGGGGGGTTCACTTAGATAGGGGTCTTCTGTGAGTTTTGGGGGAACAGGGGTGTTCACCTTACCTATACACAGGAATCTTTTCAGCCAGCCCGAAGTCACCCACAACAGCTGTGAAGCCTTGGTCTTCCCGTCGGATCAGACAGTTCTGACATACACATAGCATCCCCACACACCCATCACCTGCTGCTCTTTGATCTTTCAATCTATACCCCCAAAAGCTCTGTCACTCCAGAATAACCCCGTCTCTGATCTTCTAGTTCTCCAGTGCATCCCAGTCTTGCAACATCATTCGCCACTCCAAAACACAATGTGGTGCTCAGTTCCTCAGAGACACCCGCTCAACCCAGTCCCCCATTCTCCAATACCTTGCTACTCTAACATCTTAACATATCTGTTATCTACATTCCAACATCCATGGGCTAGTTATAACCTAATAGTCTTAAATCCCCCTTCATGCCTCCACCCATCTGGCCAGCCTACCTTGGATGTGAGGTCTCTGTGGAATACACCTTTGGCATGCAGGTACTGCAGGCCATGGGCGATGTCCAGAGCCAGGCGGAGCCTGACAGGCCAGGATAGAGGTTCTGGGGAGCTGAGCAGCTGTTCCAGGGTCCCCCCATTCATATACTGGGGCATAGTAAAAGGAGAAGGGGAATGAATGTCAAGGTTTCAGTCTCTAGTCTCCCATTTATAAGCCAGGGGACACTCAAGAGGATCACAAAGGTCAAAAGGGTGAGCCAGTGCTCTAGGGTCCCCCATTCATATTCTAGGGCTGCCCTGTCCAATACATATGCAACTATTTAAATTTAAATTATTGAGTTTAAATAAAATTAAACATTCAGTTCCTCAGTCACAGTAGCCACATTTCCAGTGCTCTCTAACCACATGTGCCTAGTAGCTACAGTTTTGGATAGCACAGATATAGAATATTTTCATCACTGCAGAAGGTTCTATTGGACAGTACTGTTCTACAGGATATAGAGGATGAGAATAGCTGAGGCCTTTTACTTGTGGTTTGCCCATAGGGAAGTTCAGGGACGCCTCCCTGGGAGGAGGTCCTGCTGGTTCTCACTATTCCTCTATAGAAGCACCGGGGAGCTGACTCTCTCCCCTTGATGGTGGTGAGAGTAACCTCTCCTCGCCCATCCTCACCTCTGTAAGAGCGTGCAGCTGCCCCTGGTGCACACAGACCCCCATGAACCTAGAAGAGGGGAAGGAAGATAGGAGGGTAGGCTGTAAGGGTGCCGGCCACTCCACAGTTCCTACTTTTCCAGCGGGATCTTTCTCCTTCCCCTAGCAAGCTTCCCACCTAGCGGCTGGGGCTGCTCACCTTAGGATATTGGGGTGCCGAAGCCGATTCATCAGCTGCACCTCCCGTAGCGTGTTTCCCCGGTTACTGGGGAGCCTATTCATTTTCAGCACCATGACTTGCCCTGACTGTCGGTGTCGAACCTGCGGGCGGCAGGGGCCGGCAAGTCCCGGGTAGATCTGACAGGTCGCCCGGGACCGGGCCCCCTCGCTCCAGCCTCCCGTCTAAGGCTCGGTCCCGCCCCTCTGCTCTGCTCTTTCTGCTGGTCCTACCTTGTAGACCTCCGAGAAGAAGCCGGCCCCGATCTTCTCGGCGCAGTGGAAATCGTCCACGCGCGCCAAGCTGGACACGGCGCTGCGGAGAGCCCGGTAGGAGGAGGGGCGGCCCCGGCCCGGGCCTCCA
>NW_006438906.1:205756-207829 GCF_000325575.1 Pteropus alecto
AGGCTTCGCCGCTGGGGCTCAGGCTCCGCGGCCTGCCAGGGGCGGGGCTGAGCCTGGCCTCGCTTAACTCCTTCGAGCCCGGCCACCAAGCAGCGGCCACGCCCCCTCGGATACGCACCCCCAACGGTTGGTCGCGATGCCCTAGGAGAGTGGGTCAGGGGCGTCGCGGTCGAGTAAGATCGGGCCCTGGCAGAATAACTGAAGGGCAATAAGGGCTGATTGTGCATGTGTGCAGCTCAAATGTCTTTTAGCTGTCGGGTGAGTCCTTTCTCCCCTCACACCCTGAGGTCACTGTCATTTGAGGGCCGGGCTCTGGAAGCTGCACGATTCCTGGGCTTTATAGACCAGCAGGGCGGAAAAAGACACCTCAGGCCCAGCCACAATCTAAAGTAGCCCAGTAAACAAACCACCTCCCTGTCCCAACCTGCCCATTTCCCAGGTCTCTGTCCCTACATCCTACACATCTGGAATCATCTTCCTTTTCGGTCGCCTGTGATGGCCCAGGGTCGTGGCCCTTGGCCAGCCCATTCCTAGCGTGGCCCCGACTCCTCCTCACCTCATCCCACCTCCCTCGAATAAAGTTCAAATTCCAGAGCCTCCGCCCAGTGACAGACAGTCTGGACCTTCCTCTTACTACTTCGTCCAAATGACCTTCTCTCACAAAAGAGGAGCCTCCACCTACAGGGAAAGCCCCTCCTTCCGCGAGATTCCCACCCCTCGGCCAGATCCCGCACCTCAAGGGGCCCTTCCCTTCGGACACCCCTCTCTTCCTCAGTGAGAACCCGCCCCTTCAGCGGGACCTTTCCTTAGTATGACACTGCCAACATTAGTGTGTACCAGGACCCTTCAGTGCGACTCCCCTCTGTGTATTCCTCCCATGCAGGGAGACCCCCAGCTCTCGGAGTGACTCCACCTGTCATTGTGACCCCTCCTCTCAACGTAACTCCTCCCCCTAGTGTGGCCCAGCTCTTATCAGTGTGACCCCACATCAGGTTCCACCCTCCATCACAGAGGACTCTGGTCTGCTCCTGAAGGCCAGAGGGGGAGCTGCAGGCGGCGTCTTAATCGACGCGAGGACCTGAATGCGCACGCACTGGCTGGGGACCCTGTACACTCGCCGTACCCGTTGCTTCCGGTTCTCGGCTGGCTCCACCCGCCAGTCATCGGTGAAATAGCCAATCATAGCTAGGGGTGGGTGACATAGCTCGATGCCGGTGGACTGCTCCGGGCGAGCGGTGGTGGGAGTCGGCGAGCGCCACCTAGCGGTGGGATGGCCGGTGATGGGAATGGAGGCTGCGGGGCCTCGGAAGTGAAACTGGCTGCGACAGAGCTTTGGAGCGAGGCTGAGTTCTCTTCAAAAATTCTAAAGTACTTTATTTCTATTTCTGTGGTAAGCCAAAAAGAGAATAAAAGCACAATCCACATCCGTGTGGGTAACCGCCTTCTAATAGAGTCCTGTCTCATGTGTATGAGAGTTGGGGCCAAGTACTCTTAAATTGTCAAGGGCTAATGAAAAAAGAATAAAGGCAGTCTTAAATTCTAAACAATGCAGGGTCGAGAGAAGGCCAGATGCCGTCTCGTTGAGGTAAGATTTAGCGCAAATTTGGAGGGAAGAACAGGATTGATTCACAGTCCTTCCAGAGCCAGTGGAGACAGGCCAATCTGGAAAACAACCTGTGTCTGGACCATGTGCATCATATTCATTCTTCAGAGTCAGTTTGGTCTCCGTAAAACAAGTTCACTCATTACATTAATGTTAACATCTACAACTATTTAATTTGTAAATTTGCTTTCTATAGAAGTATGAGTTCTATAAATGCTAGGAATTGATGCATCATTTTGTTTTAGTATCATAATAGATCATTTAACTGACACATATCTGACTCAATTATCCAAGTTTGAGAATTACTACAGTTGGTGATAGTAATACTAAGCTGCGGAGTCAGGTTCCTGTTTTAGAAAGATCATTGTGGTGGTTGTAGGGAGGTAGGGAGACTGATGAGAAAGTAGGCTCTGACATTGCTTCAGTCAGGAGAGGATGAGGGACTGAACTAGCATAGGGATAATAGGGAA